>NW_008659313.1:25179-31338 GCF_000695815.1 Acanthisitta chloris
GTCTGGTAACCACAGTAGGGTTGGACTTGGTGGTCTTGGAGGTCTTTTCCAACTGAGTTGATTCTATGATTCTATGATGCTGGGGGTGTGCCTTAAAAATGTGCTTTCTTGAGGTGCAGTTCAAGCCATGCAACAATTTGGAGTGTAGTTGTATTTGGGTTTTTTGTTGTGTGTTTCTCTATCAGCCTGCTTGACCCCGTCCTGAACTTTGTGAAAGGAGCCAGATTAAATGAAGGAGAATTAGGTGGGTGCAGCTGGCAAGATGGTTCCACAGAGGCATAATTCTCAGCACCACTGTGTTGAGGTGAGGTGAAATTATGGTTACTGAGCTTTTTTTGTTAAGACACAAGTGCTGAGAGCTCACACATTGCCAGCTGCTGAATTCTGCAAGCAGTGATTACTTTGGGTTTTGGTGTTAACTCTGTATTACTCTCTGTAACAAGCCAGAGTGCAGTTTTGACATTTAGGTCTCCTTCAAATGAACCTAAAGATTTCACTGCACTTACACCAGGATACTGTTTCTCAGGCCATTGCTTTCTGCTGGAGAAATCGATGGATGTTTTCAGATCTTAAATCCTCTTATTTGCTAGAAAACTCCACACATTTTCCTGCAGATATAGTTAATGTGAAAGATGTAAAAATAACTGAATATTTTTTTAAAAATCATGGATGCAGTATCTGACCCACGTTTCACCTCCTTCTCAGCTCCATACTGTTGTAATTCTCCTTCCAAACAATAGCCTTTAATCTAATCTTACACTCTTGCACAAATTGGAAAAGTCATCAACTTTGATACCTGTGAGTGCACACCAGCTGAGCTTTGGGGATTTTTGATCTTTATTTTGGAGGTTAAAATGAAAAATAAATGTTTCTACATGGGTAGCTGGGGGGGTTCTTCCTCTTATGGTGGCAGGAATTAGCTAAACAAAGTCATGTTAAGTCATCCTTTACCCTGCCTTGTTTGCTTTTTTCATTTGTTCATATGCTACATATTCAAAAGACTTCTTCTAGTGGTTTTATTTTGGTTTTGGTTTTTAGTTAATACCAAACAGAGGCATGGGGTACATGGTCCTGCTGCCTTTCCGTGCATAGTCCCTGCATGCTTCTGGCTCACAGAAACTAGTGACTTGCCCTTAGCGTGGCTGTGGAATGAAGCTATTCCATACAGAGTGAAGGAGTCCCTGTTCTCCTTCATCTTGTGCTTCACATTGAAAATATGAGTAGACAAATTTAAAATCCTGTGCCTCTGTGAGAAGAGAAGGAATTACAAGGCATGTTCTTAGGGGACACTGGTGTCAGAATTCAAAATGATCTCTTCTCTTTTTTTACTTACAGTTTCTCCTGAACTATTCTCTTCAGAAGTCAGATTGTGGTGTTGCTGCTGTTCAAGTCAGCAGAGCTGATAAGAGACTGTGACAACCTGATGTATAATAACTTACATTTATTTACATCCTTACCATTGCTATGCCTGGCATCAGTGGCAATCCAGCCCTGTCTCATATGCTTTCCTCTTGGCAGATGTACAAAAACAGTGCCTTGATTTTGTTTCCATCATTGACAGGGTGACATGATTACTTCTTGTGACTCCTCCGGTGTAGTGAAGCTCTGGGACATTCGGAAGTTGGTTCCTGTTTTATCCATCGATGCAGGCCCACACCCTGCCAACCAGGTCGCCTTTGATCACTCTGGTAGGATTCTAAACAGCTTTTTCTACCCAAGACATGATTTGTTTTGAAATCTCCCTGCTCTCTCTCTGGTTCTGAAGCAAAGTAGCATGTGAGAAATGTCTGATTGTGCCGATGATCAATACACTTGTTTTCTATGGACTAAACTGCCAAATTGGATTAATGGTCCATCTATATAAAATGAAAAATGTACAATAACAAAGAGTGCAATTAATTACAGAAATATTACATAGAATATAGACCTGATCTATGGGAGTAAAAAGCTTAGTGAGATTGCCTGTGTTCTAGTGATATTTATTCTCCATTACTGTTTGTTCATTTATTTGCCAATTCCATAGCTGCATTTCATCACCAATCTTACTAAGTCCTCTCATAATTGCCTCAGAACTTCATCGTGCTGACAGGACTGCTTACTAGGCACAAAGAGTAGAATTAACCAGTTCTTTTTCATCATCAGCCATGTATTACCATGTCAGCAATACTGTGAGCAAACATGCATTTTCATTTGAGGAGGGGCTGTTCTAAAACAGTTTCGTTTTAAAACCAATATTAATCTTCAGTTCCAAAGCACAGACAAGCATTCATGTTATAGCACAGAATTAGATCCAAGCTTAGGAAATCGTTTTACTCAAAAGTAATACAATATGATATGCCAATCCAATCCTGGGCTGCATCTAAAGGAGTGTGAGCAGCAGGTCAAAAGAAGTGATTCTTGCCCTCTGCTCTAGTGAGACTCCACCAGGAATACTGCACACAGTTCTGGTGTCCTGAACATAAGAAGGACATGGAACTGTTGGAGCAAGTCCAGAGGAGGCCACAAAGTTGCTAAGAGGACTGGAGCATCTCCCCTGTGAGGACAGGCTGAGGGAATTGGGGCTGTTCAGCCTGGAGAAGACTGTGTGGAGACCTCAGAGCAACTTTTCAGTATCTGAAGGGGCTACAAGGAGCCAGAGAGGGACTCTGTGTTAGGTACTGCAGTGAGAGGACAAGGGGTAATGGTCTCAAACGTAAGGAGGGAAAGTCTAGGTTGGATGTGATCAAAACGTTATTTCCTGTGAGGGTGGTGAGACAGTGGAACAGGTTGCCCAGGGATGTGGTGGCTGCCCCAACCCTGGCAGTGTTCAAGGCCAGGCTGGATGAGCCTTGAGCAACCTGATCTAGTGAGGAGATGTCCCTGCCCAGGGCAGGGGGGTTGGGTCTTGGTCTGTAAGGTCCATTCTAACCCTTAAATTCTATGATTCTATGATATAATGCAGTAATATATCATGTAATATATAGGTATATTGAAAAATAAGTATACATTTGTGAGATATGTTCATAAAATATAAAGCTTTGAGAGAAGAATGGAGATAATTAAGGAATCATTGAAGAAAAATAATAGTGTGATATTTTGTCATAATAAGTCAGTCACATGCTGTTGAATGCATAATATCAATATATTGAGTCACCTGGCAGAAAACTTTGCCATCAAATATTTGTGCAGTGATTTCACAGATCTCTCTGCTGTATCATTAAAAAAGGTATTTTCCTTTTCAGGGGAGAAAAAAATGCATTGACACTGTCCATTTTTGGACACGTTCCCAAAGACAACTGTGACCACTATTCTATTTATGTGTGTAATTTGGAGTAAGAGCTCATTTTTTTATTCAGGAGGATTTGAAGAAGTTCTGCATTTTTGTTTCTGGAATATAATGTTGTGTCATTTTCAAAGGGACCACATCTCTGAAAAAAGCAGTTGCAATACTTCTAGCCAGGTGGGAACTTTTCAGTAGACAAGTGATCAGCTTCAGGTCATCTAAATGAGCAAATTTTCCCGTCATTTGGATAAAGTCCAAAATTTTCTCTGCAGGAGTAACCACACAACAGAGATATTAAATTGGGGTGGATGATCACAGAGAGGCATGATGCAACAGGATGCAGTTGAGCTTACTAAAGACAGGCAGATCCCTAGCTAGGAGAGACTCCTGCCATGCTTGCTGTTCAGAGAGGGATGGTCCCTACGTCACCTAAGCAGGGACAGAGGGTGAGAGAGTCGTACAAGACATTGTCCATGCACACAGATTGCTTTTTCTGGCTAGCACTGGAGTTGCCAAGCCAGCTAAACCAGAGTTAGCCTGAGTAATCCTAAAATGACCCTTGGTACATCAATTAGAGCTTGAGTGATGCTTGTCTGCACCAGCAGAACACTAGGGAGAAGGATCCAACAGGTTCCTGCAATGTTTGTCTAAACAGAAATTCATGGGTTTGGTGAGTCTAAAGGATTCGGTCAGTCATTTGAGTGGAGTTAACAAAAAAACATGTTGAACTAAGTCAAACAGCCTGAATACTCCAGAAACAATGGGGTGATGGGAGAATATATCCTGTGTTAACAGCCTGTTGGGAATGTGACATCTGTCTCCTTTGGGGCCTCTGTCTGTGGAGCAGCATGGCTTAACTTTCAGCTGAATCCCTCAGTCTCTGTGGGTGATGTTGTACCACCCAGTATAAAATACCTGACTGCATTAACAGTCACAGACAAAAATTATTCAGCATCTTACAGGTGGATTTAATGGCTAAATTAGAGAGCCATGGCTAAGCAGGTTTTTCTTCTGCCCAATGATTATTTAAATTAGAACTAAAAATGATAGAAGGGGTTTATGAAAAGTTTGGCAGTATCAGCAAATGAGATTGAGGTCAGAGATAGTAAGGCCCCAACTAATGGAAGAATTTTATTTGGTTTTCCTTTGTATTGTTTTCAAGTAATTATCATTGCAAATACTGTGCAGACAAGCACATCTTACCTTTTGTTTCTAAGTGGTATTATCTTTGTTGGTATGTCATGTGTGGGTGGAGGTGCTTCACAAAGAGCTAGTACCAAGGACACCTTTGTAAAGTACTGGGATTCTCCTGATGGCATCATTGGGGATGTCCTTGCTAACTCTACTGATCCAAAGGCTATTCATGGCATAAATGCCTGACCATAAAGCCATGCCCTGTTTTATCAGAGCCACAGTCAGATCTTAAACAAGTTAATGAAAAAAGCTGTGTATAAATCTTTCTGCTTTAGCTACTCTCTGCCTTAGCTTTTCTACAGCTCAGCTTAAGGTGGATTTTTCCGCATAGCATACTTGTGATTGAGGAGAAATTAATTACATGATTAATTACCATTGTACTTCATGTGGGTTTTCTGCCTTGCCCCATTCTTTCTGAAACCAGCTCATGGTGTTTCAGTGAGAGGTGGTGATGGAGCTGGCTGGGACTCAGGCCCCTGAGGGGAATGGTCTTCATTATTGTGCTTGATATCAGACATTATTCTCATGTTATATACAAAGAACATGTCCTTTGAACTCTGCAAGTGGTGAGTGGTGTCAGAGAGGACCAGCTGTGGTCACTGTGCAAGATGGACCGCAATGTAATCAGTTTTTAAACTACATTCACTTTTATTTTTTCATCTGCAAGTTAACTGGTGTCTCCATGTGCTTCTATTCTTGTGTAGCATTCATGAATCCCTTAAACACCCTCTTGTCACCACCTTTTGTGTTCCCAGTTGCTGTTTTGAAAATGTAGGTACAATTAATCACAACACAGCATTGCATGTGTAAGAGAAGCTGCAGAAGAGTCCAGTTTATATGCTAGGAAATATTTATTTATTATCACAGTGCATTAAAACAAACTAACCAACCAAACCCCACTTCACAGCCACATTCCAAAATCAACAGTAGTTAAAATAAGGCCAAGGGAAAGCCAATAATACTTGGAAAAATGTACCACTTTAGTTTGAGATCTGGAGGTACAGTGAGGTGGTATCATTTAACCTACTCCCATCCAGGGTGGGCCATGTTGCTCTCAGCATTGAGGAGGTTTGAAGGGCATGTGATTCTACTGCCAGAGCAGGAATAAATAGCCTTACCATGCCTGACCATCTCACAGGGTATAGGTACCTGTTTTGTTCCAAGGAAGAGTATATCAAAAGAATATAAAAGCTGTAAATTAATGTGAAAGTCAAGAAATGGCAAGATTGAGGTTATCTTGTGATAGAAATGGTTTATTTTAGAAGACAGGAATTCAGGGGGTGCAGGAAACACATTGACAGTGGAACAGATGGTGCCACTGTCAACTATGGTGGGGTCAGGGTAACTGCTCAGTGTTGCTATCTAAAAGCAAGCTTAATTTGCTTAATTACATGTCACAGGGCATCACACAGGACCATTACCACAAGACAGCCAGTAGTCCAGTGAGTGGCAGTTGTTTGCTGTTCCTCTGGAGTTGTTTTTGTGTCAAACAGTGGTCTAAATAATTTGTTTCTCCATATTGCACACCCTACTGAATGCAGAATTGACAGGATTTTCTGGGTTGCCATTGTTGAAGCATTTTCAATAACTGCACTTGACATTATTTGGGCTATAGCTGATAACATTAGAGCCACAATTGATCCACACAGGCCTCATGAGGAATTGGGGTTTGGAGATGAGACATCAGATGGTTAGAATTCCTG
>NW_008659313.1:31361-33613 GCF_000695815.1 Acanthisitta chloris
ATTACAGTTTTCAGATTCCTTATCTGGTAACAATTTGTGTGCTCAGAACAGAACGGGCAGGCATAGTCCTTGCAAATTGATCTTGCAGTGAGGTGCCCCTCAATTTTCTCTTTGATGTCCTCAATTTTGGTTGGTATATTGGCTGCAAAGACAAGCTGGTGTTGAGGAGACAGAGCCAGGTGTCTGCCTCTTCTCCTTTCCTTTTTTCCTTCATGTTTTTGGTTAATTGATACCATTTAAATGGCACTGAAGAGATGAAACCATCTTGGGAGGGTGGGGAGTTTTCTAGGATGGAAGAGACTCTCCGTTCCTGGGAAGCTGTAGAGTGAATTTTGGAATTGGTGGCTGAATTGGCAGGGGATGAACCTGCAACTTTCAGATCTCAGAAGGTGACTGTGTCCACCTATGAAGAGAGCTGGAACAGGATGAAATCTTTACTCTTTATCCCACTTGTTTTGCAGTTTTTGGAGCTTGCTTTTTGTCTTTGTCTCCCTCTTGATTACAGTCAAAGTCATGCTTGATGGGAGAAAAGTCCTCAAGCGCAGAATTTACCAGTAATCTTTTCAGAGGCATCTGAGTTTGTCCATATAGAGCAATTATGTGCTGACATTAATGTGTGTTTTTCCCTGTGACCCCCATTTCTGACTAAAACGCTTTTTTCATTACAACACTTTATTGCTCCGTGTTCTTTAATCTCCCAGGCAGATTACTTGATAACATCAATTGATTCCTTAGGGTGCTTTTCCCCTTGTGGTTCAATGCCTGAGTCTCTGCCTCAATTCTGGCTATGTATATGCTGTCACAGGCAACACAGTCTCAACTTGGGTAATTTTTACTTGCTTGAAGTTATTGCCAATTAACACAAACTTCTGATCACTCATTCTGGGTATTAAGAAAAAAGAAAATGTGAAGAATTAAACAATCGCTTAAGCAAAATGCCTTTTCTCTCCCTTTCCCAATCTTAGCATAAGCCAAACATCTCTCCTTTCCCCTTCCTTGACTCTGGTGCTTTGTTTTCACTGTGAGCTGCACCCCATCATCCCAGTTCTTTTTGTGCAGCAACAGGTGATGTAGGAGATTGGGATTGTGTGTGCAAGTAGCTTCTGTCTGCTGCTCCTCCATGCTCCTTACTGCTCTTCCCCCACTGCTCCAAGCTGTCACTGCTTCACTGCAGCTCACCCACAGCCACAGGTCTGTGCAGGGACTGAAGGGGCCCTCATGTAAATCAGCTGGGGGGTTGTGTGTAATTGGTTTGGTGTCAGTGCATAAACTCATAGGGCATTCATGCATAAGACAATTGGGTGCTCGTGCAGGAATTAACTGGGTGCTTGTGCATACATTCCTTGGGCACTCATACATGGACATAGGAAACTCTGCAAATTGATGCTCAGTATGAAAGAGAGCTTGATATATAGGCAGATTGAAATAGCTATAAGTATAATTCTTTGACTCTGTCCTGGCACTTGCTTCTTTGCACAGAGCTCAGACAACTCCCAGTTCTGCTTATTAATCAGTTTGGACTTGCTGCAGCACTGTACCTCCTCCTGAAGGGTGGTGAGGTGATCAAGCTGTGGTTTTGGAGCACATCATTCCAATTCCTTTAAAACATTTGCTTTTTATAGATAATTCAGACTTATTTTGCTGCCTGCTTTGCTTCTCCTTCAGGCATTTCTCACATCTGTTTGTAAAGCATAAGCCACAGTCTTGTATACTTGTTCCTCTCCTTTCTCCCACCAGGAATTGTTTCATGTCTCTCCCTTTGCTTCACTATGGGCTTAGCATGCCAAGAACTGTTTGTTTTCACTGCATCCCTACACACCCTTTTCTGTGCAAATTAAGGATTCACATGGTCTGTTTCTTTGAAATATAATTGATCCACATTCTCACAAATTTTGCTTAATGAGCACAAATGCAGCCACCTGTATATCTTAGTTCACCATTTATTATTTGGTCATCAGCACTTTTAGTTTGTCTCCACTTTCTTCTTGGCTTCAGCTCAGCTCCAAGTGCTGTGTCAGTGCTGTGTGTCCAAGCACTGCTCGTGGGTGGCTCCTCTGCCAGGCCAGCACAGGGGACACCTCTGCAGAAACTGGCCAAGTAGCAGCCAGGAAAAACTCTTCTTTCTTCCTTGCAGAACAGGATTGGGCTAAACACCAAAGTCAGGTCTTCTGCTTTACACTGACAAGCTCCAAGCACTACTGGGTCTCC
This sequence comes from Acanthisitta chloris, assembly GCF_000695815.1. NCBI lineage: Eukaryota > Metazoa > Chordata > Aves > Passeriformes > Acanthisittidae > Acanthisitta > Acanthisitta chloris. The sequence goes on from NW_008659313.1 coordinate 33,570, forward strand.
ATTTATCCTTTCTCTGGTCACAGAATCATCATGGAATCATAGAA
>NW_008659314.1:0-849 GCF_000695815.1 Acanthisitta chloris
GTTGCTTCCGTGGGGATGAGCTCTTCGGAGCTGCCTCTGCTCAGTGCTGGGAGCCCTTCTGCCTTTCCAGGGTGACCTGAGCCCCCCATACCCTGCCTTGTCAGGGTGACCTGAGTCCCCCCATTCTCTGCCTTGTCAGGGTGACCTAAGCCCCCCTATTCTCTGCCTTGTCAGGGTGACCTTAGCCCCCCATCCCCTGCCATTCCAGGGTGACCTAAGCCCCTCATCCCCTGCCGTTCCAGGGTGACCTGAGCCCCCCACTCTCTGCCTTGTCAGGGTGACCTAAGCCCCCCATCCCCTGCCTTGTGCAGGGTGACCTAAGCTCCCCACCCTCTGCCATTCCAGGGTGACCTAAGTCTCCCATCTCCTCCCTTGTCAGGGTGACCTTAGCCCCCCCATCCCCTGCCTTGTGAGGGTGACCTCAGTCCCCCCACTCTCTGTCTTGTCAGGGTGCCCCATGATCCTAAGGGAGAACAATTTAAGAGCGAATCATTTTTTTCCTCCCACCTCCTTGTTGTGACGGGGACAGGAGAGCAGCTCTGGCAGCCAGGGATGTTTTGGGGGGCTGCAGGCTGAGCTCAGAGCTGTGCCATGAAGCCCCTGCAGTGGGCTCAGCACCGATCCGGGGGGGTGGGTGTGCTCCCAGGGCAGGTAGAGCTGAGCCCAGCGAGAGTGTGTGCTCATCACCATTCCCCTGCCCATAGTGGAGGGCGGGCATAGCGCTGACCTTGAAGGCTGAGCCTTCCTCCTTCAGCCCAGCGTGGGCCCAGAGCAGAGCTGCGGGCAAGCTCCGGCCCGGCGGGGCACCCCATCTGCTGCGGGAGGAGGCGGAGAGTCATCTTCTGCTGC
>NW_008659314.1:884-1192 GCF_000695815.1 Acanthisitta chloris
GTGGTCACAGGACTGCCTCCAGTCCACCCTCTTGTCAGGATAGCACAGCTCTGGTCTTGCTGCTGGGGATGGCATTGGGCTGGCACCAGGCCACCCCCTCAGCAGGGCAGAGCAGCTCTGGTCCTGCTGCTGGGGGTGGGCACAGGGCTGGCACCAGGCCACCCCCTTGTCAGGGCAACACAGCTCATGAGGGCTGCAGAGCAAACCCAGCCCTGGCCCTGCTGCCATGGCCTGGCTGCCTCCTGCCACCCCCGAGGGCACGACCCGACCAGCAGCCAGCCCTGACCTACTTCTCATTGAAGTGGCTT
>NW_008659314.1:1277-2371 GCF_000695815.1 Acanthisitta chloris
GGCAGTGGCCGGGGTGAGGTTCCGCCGGCCACAGCACCCAGCCCGGCCCTGGAGGAAGGGCTTGAGGTTGTTTTGGGAGGTGCCAGAGCCTGGCAGCCCCTGTCTGACATCCCTCTCTGTTCCCCTGCTCCAGTTCGATGACTTTTCCCGGGACCTGTGTGTGCAGTCGCTCCTGGAGATCATGGACATGTTCTGTGACCGCCTCAGGTATGCTGTGACCCTTCCATGCTGCCACCTCAGCCCTGGCTGTGCTGTGGGAGCACTGGGAGCTGCTGGGGCCTGGCTGAGCTGGGGGAACTGTCTGATCCGCTTGGCAGAGGGGGGCAGGTTCCCCCTCCAGCTCTGTGCCTGTCCCAAGCTGCTGCCCCATGAATGCCTCCATGGGGAGAGCAGGGAGAATCCAACACCCACCAGCTTTGTGGGAAGCTGCAGGAAACCTCCCTGTGCTGGGCTAAAGCTCACTGTGGTATTCCTGCCCTGCTCGGGTGGATGGAGTGGGGGTAACCCCCTTGGCCTGAGGGTCTCTGTCCCCTTGAAGTGTTTCCTTTCCCTCTGCAGCTTCCCAGGCTGTGGCTGTGTGTCCCAGTCTGGTCCTGCCTGCGCTGCCCCAGGCACTGCCTTGTTTTGCTTCATGCTCTTCCGCTGGTGTTGCAGGGCCCAGGGGAGCTCAGACAATTCAGGCCACAAAAACTTTTTTAGAAAGCTCAGAAATCTTCCTGTTAACCCCTGAGAGACTCTTCTGGGATGCTGCAGCAGGGGCAGCAGGAAGAGGAGGAGGAGGAGGAGAGGAGGAAGGCTCTTCACTGAGATGAAATGAAGCAGCAGCAATGAATATGCATCAGTGGCAGATGTTGACAAGGAGCTGTCGCTGGCCAACTGCAGAGTTGGGCGCTTAATCCTCTCCTGCCTGCTCTGATCCTCTGCTTAATGTGATCAGAACTTGTGGCCCCGATGATTTGTGCACCGGGAGGGGAAAGCGTTCACCTCTTGCACAGCACTGATCGATGCTGAGCCTCTCTTAGCAAGATAATTTGATTAAAAGCTTGGAAAGTTTCCCTGGAGTGGAGTGGCCAGCGAGGAGGCTGCGCTGGGTG
>NW_008659314.1:2437-2693 GCF_000695815.1 Acanthisitta chloris
AGGAGAGTGCGGGACGCGGGGTTGGGTTGTCTCAGTTTCCCTGGGGGCAGCAGCTCCCCTAGTGAGCACGTTGCCGTTTCTGTCCCCTCCCAGCTGCCACGGCAAAGCCGAGGAGTGCATCAGCCTGTGCCGAGCGCTGCTGAGTGCCCTCACGTGGCTCCTGCGCTGCGCTGCCTTCTACGCCGACAAGGTGAAGGAGCCGCTGGAGCAGGCGGCGGCCGAGAACCAGCTGAAGATGTGCCTGGAGAGGCTGGGG
>NW_008659314.1:2751-4194 GCF_000695815.1 Acanthisitta chloris
AGGAGACGTGTATGTCCCTTCCCTGCAGCCTGAGGAGGTGTCAGTGCCACCTGTCCCTTCCCCCTGCCCAGCTCCTGCCGCATTGTCCCTGCGGCTCCAACCCTATCCATCTTCCAGCCCTGTTGCTGTAAGCGTCTCCTCCCTGGCTCCGTGCCACCCCCTGCCTCCCCCTCCCTCCGTGCTGCCCTTGGAAGAGGAGCAGAATTAATGTGGAGGCTGTGTGTGCTGTTCCTGTGCTCTGCCAGCCTGGCACAGCCTCACACCTTTGGCTGTGCCAGGCTGTGCTCAAAGCAGGAGCTGCTGGGGGCACACAGACCCTCGGTTTGGGCTCATAGAGGGGACCCTGAGCCTCTGCAGCCCCACTGTGCTGCTTTGGGCCTGCTTGGCTTCACTGTTCCCCCCTGAATCCCTGCCCTCCCTCCCCAGCCTCCTGGAGCACTGTGGAGCAGTCCCTTGTCAAACTGGGGGAGAGCCTGAACAACCTCAGCAACTCCCCACTGCGGAGCCAGGCTGATGACTGTGTCTCCCTCATCAAGAGGTAACTGTGCTGCTGCTCTGCAGGCTTGGGGGTGCAAAATGGGTCTGAGCCCTGTTCTGAGTCCCCCCCAACTCCCTGCTCTGGGGCCTGAGAGCCTCCTGCCTCCTTCCATGCTGCCTCCCTGCTTTTGTGCCCCTTCCCAGCTCCAACCCTGCTCTGGCAGCAAGGCTGGAAGTGCCCAGAGGAATGGGGACAGGGCTAAGTGGGGACTTGCTGTGGAGGAGTCTTACCCAGGGGTTGCTCCTCAAGATTCTGGGGCCTCTCAGCTGCTCTGGTCACACCAGAGCTGCTCCCAGGACTTGGCTGTGCCTTGGAGAGGCTCCAGTGAGACTCAGGGCAGCAAAGGTCGGGAGCTTGGCTGGGGAGTGAGGGTGGGACAGGAGGAGCAGGGCTGAGTCCCTGCAGGGCTGCAGTGACCCTGTGCTGTCCCTTCCCCCCCAGCATCCCCACCATGCTCTCAGTGCACTCGGAGCAGCTGAACAAGACTGGCTTCCCCACCGTGCACGCCGTGGTGCTGCTGGAGGGCACCATGAACCTCACCGGGGAGACTCAGCCGCTGGTGGAGCAGCTGATGATGGTGAAGAGGATGCAGGTACAGAAGTGACAGCATGTCCTCCTGCTCAGGTGGCCTGGGGCTGTGGGGCCTGGCCACAGCTCAGCGCTGTGTGCCTCCACGTGCTGATCCTGCCCCAAGGGAGCAGCAGGAGCCCATCAACACCTCCACAGGGGTGATGGAAATGGCTCTTTGCTGGGGTTGGGGGGATGTGCTTCACTGCCCTTCCAGCACTGAGGGGGGTTGGTTGTCTGTGTGCCCCACAGCGCATCCCCTCCCCTCTCTTCGTGCTGGAGATCTGGAAGGCCTGTTTTGTGGGCCTCATCGAGTGCCCTGAGGGCACAGAGGAGCT
>NW_008659315.1:0-2410 GCF_000695815.1 Acanthisitta chloris
AAACAATTGGCCTGGCTGAAGGATCATACAAAACGTATAGTGGTAGACACAAACCCGTTTGATAAATGGCTAAGATCAATGTTTGGTGGTTTGTCACCTTAGTAGTTATCCGTAGTTAGAGAAGTACTAAGAACGCTTGGCATCATTTTACTAATAGTCATAATTGTTAGATTAGCATATAGCTGTATTGTTAAGAATGTATCCAAAATGACCCATGGAGTCTTGCTCGCACAAAAAGAAAAAGGGGGAATTGTTGAAGAATGGCTAAGGGAACAGGGGCACAGCCCCAAGAGAGCATTGTGCTAGCAAGAGTAGAGCAAAGGTCTATGGGAACTTTGTGCATATTACTAGGAAGTAGGCCTCAGGAATTTAGCTTCTCAGAAATGTTGCAAGCCCAAGGACGAACTATCCGGGAAAACAAAGGATTCTCCAGAGAATAAAGAAGACTTCTTCACAGCTGCAACCGCAAGCAGAAAAAGTATATAAATGTAACTTTTAGAGCTTAGGTAATGCTTTTAGGTAATGCTAAAGTAGTGAATAGGCGCGTTTATCATGTACCGTATAAAAGAAGAACTGAGAAGAACTGAACTAACAATAAAGTTGGAGCTTGCTTATCACTCACATTGAGTCGGCTGCTTGCTTCCCTGCACGGGATTTTCCACTGACAATCAGTATCTTGCCAGTGCAATAAACTGACGGTGTACTGCTGCAGACAAGCCTCTGAAAGTCTACTAGGTTTTCAGTTAAAAGTATGCAGTGCTAAATGTGTCTATGTACTTTTAAAAAAGTCTACCTAGTTATGAATTACAGAAACTTCCTGTTTTAAAAGAAACACTCATCACACCCCAAGAGAATATGTGAAATTCTCAGAGAAGCAACACAGAGCCAAGAAACAGCTAGAGAGAGTAGGTACATTGTGAAAAAAAATATTGTGGACTTTTTATTTTATTAGCATGCAATGCATATCCAGAAAAGTGCTGCTGCACAAAATATACGTGCATTAACTTTAGAAACATTTTTGTTTAGGACAACTTACTGTATGCATTTGTATGGTGTTCTGCCACATGGAGAAATACAGAGGGCAGAAGCTCAACTGTTCAAATTAATCTTAAGAAGCTTTGTGCCTGAATAATAATTCAAAAGTTCTGCAAGAGGATCTGTAAGGTCAAGATGACTGCACTTTTCCAATATTCACACATCCTAAATGACATACAGACAGCTTAACAAACCAAGCAAAATACTATCCTAGTAACTGGCTTCAAGCTGTATATGACTCAAGATTTTCATACATGGGAGGAATCACTTTACTGTGCAAGACAAAAAAAGAGACAACTACTTGAACCAGTTATTTAACATCTGTCTTAAGTTTCTCCAGTATTTCTGAATAAATTATACAAAAGAAAATACTTTTTCTTAAAATTAAAAATTTTAAAAAATTGGAATGGATTGTACAACAGTTGTAGAAAACTCACAGATTCAATACTTCAATAGATGAAAATAATTAATGAATATGTCAATTTCTGGATAAAAAAATTGTCCATGCAAGTTCATGCTCTTTCTGTAAAAAACTCATATACATATTTGTTAAAAACACCATATTACTTAATAAAAATAAAACAAAACATATGTGGTTCTACATTCAGAGAGGTGGCTTAGAAGGTGGTAGTATTTCAGTCCGAGTGCTTCAATAAACCCATCTTTGTTTTAAAACTGAAATTTCTAGAACCTTAATTCATGCAAAAAACCCTATAGAGTTAATGTATAAGGAGGGAGGAGGTAATCAATAGCATCCAAATCAGGAGAATCATGATGTCATCTTAAATATTTTAAATGGGGTTTTTTAATGTTTTTAAATCTCTTTAAATATCACACACATTGAATTTTTTCATAGAAAAATGTATGAGGTAATAGAGCATATGATATTCTTTCAAACGTGGAACATGCCTCAGAATGAGACTAAGTAGTCTCAGAGACCTAGTCTTCTGGATGTCAAGGCTGTGTGCATTTGCAAGGCCTGTCCTGTTCAAAATCAATGAAGCATCAAGGAGCGCATCAAGGATCACATCAAACAACCATGAGAGGAACTGAAGCTAAAAGACAGAAACTGAAACAAGAATATGGTTTTAGCCTAAGAAAAATTTATGGAATATTAAGGCTCTGTAAAAATATAAACTCAGTCTATACATCTATTTTTTTTCCTCTAAATTTAAGCTATATTTTATCCATACACAATACACTGCATTAATCTTGCTAATTCCTAATCCTAGGAGAGAAACTATCATATCCTCTAACACTGAAAGTGTGTCTCGATTTTTCATTCCATCAAATGTGTTTTACATATACATATATATAGCATCAACTACAGGTATCAATAGTGAATTCAATATATATTTTACCTGAAAAAATTCTT
>NW_008659316.1:0-4826 GCF_000695815.1 Acanthisitta chloris
CGACCTGCGCAAGTGCTCCTTCGTCAAGCTGGAGGCTCACCAGAACAGGGTGAGTGCCCTCGGGCAGCCGTCGCCCGCGGGAGTCGCTCGTTGGGGGCAGAGTGAGTTCCTGCCCCTCTCCTGCGCAGAAAGGCTTAGCTTCACCGGAGCTTCCGTTCGAGGCGTCACGAACGTGTGTTCGCGGCACATCGGGTCGGCGGAAGCACCCTGAATATTTTCTTGGAATAGATCTTACTTTGCATTAATTGCATTAATTTTTCTGTCGCGGAAGTTAACGTCTTTGCCCGGTATTCTGTGCGGCGGTGGCCTGTAGGGCATGGGCCTGGAGGAAGTGTGCCCTCCTTACAAAGCTGCTTAACGGCAGTGAATAATAATACCAGCAAAGCAGAAATGCTGTGTGACTGTTCGTGTGTTTCAGTCATGTTGCTGATCAGTGTTAGTCATGTTGCTAATTACTCTCATTAGTGTTTGCTGGGTACTAGTGAGCAAACATACCTGAGGTTTAAATTCTGATCTTGCCACGATTCCTTTGGTATTTGCAGGTCATGACATGTGTTTGGTGCAATAAAAAGGGACTTCTGGCGACCAGTGGCAATGATGGCACCATCAGAGTGTGGAGTGTGACAAAGAAGCAGTATTCCTTGCAACAGACGTGTGTGCTCAACAAGCTGTGAGTGGAGTCTTTGTACCAGACGATCAATTCAAGCTGTAATTGTACAGAATGATGACAAGAGCCAAGGCTGCAGTATCTCGTTCTCGGGGACTGTTGCTGTGTTCATGGCACACAGAATAGTTTAAATAGCTTAAAATTGAAATTGTGGCTTAAATACCAACCTAGTAAGAGTCACTATGAAGAGATCAGGCTAAGCTGTTTGTAAACATCCCTAATTAATTCATATAAGGAGAAATGGGTGAAAGAAAAACTGTCATGTAGCAAAAAGTGGCTCTTCTTCCAGTGAGTGTCTGGACACCTCCAACCTGTGGTCATTTGAGTGATGTGTCAAAAACAGTTTGTGAGTCCTGGAATTCAGGAATGGAGTGTAACTCTTCTTTGTGAGTGTCTGGCGAGTACTTCTCTATCTGTCCAGAAAAGGAGAAACCAAAAGGAAAGATTAAAATCTAATTCTTGAGTTCAACTTACATGAGTTGAACTCAGAAGAAATAGTGGTGAACTACAAGGTTGTTTTGTGACACTTTCTTAGTCATTTCAGTTCTCGTTTGCTTGCTGCTGTTAGATTGGGCTGAAAAGGCATAATGGAATAACATAACGATATTATAGCCTTCATTTTTCTGTTACTAAAAACAGGAAAAATGTGGCTGTTATGTATGATCTTAAGGGCAATCAGAGTATCAGCGGTCCTGTTACAGTTAGCCAACACAGACTTTAAAATGTAGGTGTTACACTGGAGGACAGTGTAACAACATTGCAATGGGAGGAAGGGTTTAAAATTGAACTGAGAGCAAGACACACCTCTTTCATGTCTTGTCCAAGGTATTCTGTTCCGTTTCGTGGTGTCACAGAAAATGTTGCCATCACTAATGATGTTAAATTTGAGAAATAAGAAGGTAAAGGTCAAGATAATTAAAATTATTGTTCCAGTTGAAACCCAATGTGAAATTTCTTGGAAGGAACTAGTATCTCATTTTGCAATTTGAAGTGGGTTAGAGGGAATATAGAGCTATGTGTAGTAAAATGTCTGACGTGAATCTGCGTTGGTGGCAGGACTCCAGATTGCAGCTCAGCTATTTTGTGGGTTCTGTTTTCCTGTCTGCTTCAAAGAAGTGCCATTTTGTAATGTTGTTGTTTTATTCAATTGCAGAGAAGGTGATTCAGAAGAAGGTCTTGTGTCACCCAGTGACCTTAGTTTATCTCTTATCTGTTGGAGCATCAGTGGCAAGTATCTGGCTGGAGCTACAGAAAAGATGGTGAACATCTGGCAAGTCAATGGTAAGCTCTGAGCTACCTGTGAGCACTTTACGATAGAACATTTTTCTGGGGAAGCTGCTAAGTTATTGCATATTCATTTACCCAAGTATTTAACTGCGCATACTCTCCAGTTGAAATGCCTCCTATCTTCCATAATGTCTTGTGAACCTCTTCCATTGGAGGAAGGCACTAACCACAAATGGGTGTCTGATTTACATCTTCAAGAGGAAGACTATTACTCGCTGTCATTTGTAATCTTGGGAAGTTCATTCTGTTGCGTTGCACTCACAGAAATCACCAGCTGCACTGCTTGTGTTTATAGACAGTCCCTGGGAAAAGTATGAATTTACTGAGTGCTGAAGAATTTAGCATTCTTCCTAACAAAGCTGTGTAGCCTGACTGATAACGGAGCTTTGTGTCTGCATAAATTTGTGGACCATTGCTTTGCATTCTTGTAACTTGGGTGAATGCATAGCATGTCCTAGCTCTAAAGAAGGTCTCTTGATACTTGCCCATGGAAAGCATTTTTGTTGTTGTCTTTTCTTTATGAAGACAAAGTAGTTTTAAAGACTTTCTGGTTTCCTAGGAGGAAAAGGTTTATTGGATCTTCAGCCTCACTGGGTGTCTGCTCTGGCTTGGCCAGAAGAAGGGCCAGCTGCAGCATGGCCAGGAGATGCCCCAGAATTACTGCTGATCGGTCGTATGGATGGATCTCTGGCTCTGATCGAGGTCGTGGATATTTCAGCCATGCGCCGGCTGGAGCTGGAGCACTGCTACAGAAAGGATGGTGAGTGGCTGTGGCAGCATTGCAAGTTCAAAATTGGCTGTTGCCGCCTTTTTGTTCAGGAAGTGTGTAATATCTTTGGTTATTGCTCATGGGATATGACGTCTGGTGCCTTAGTGTAATTCAAATGTAATTCAGTTGCTTTCCTGGGAGGAGAAGAGTCTGTGGGATCTCCATGTGCACCCTGATCCCCCCACAGCAGGGGCAAACCGTTCCTGGCAGCCCGGTCAGATCCTGGCAGTAGATTCCCTGCAGTGTCTGCTCTGTCTGCAGGTAGCATGTAGTCAGTCTCCTGTGAATTCCTGAATGATTGCCATTTCTCCTCTGTAGTTCCAGTCCCAGAGTACATCAAGTACCACATCTTTGGTAGTACTGTGTGGTTTTGCGTTTGCTTCTTCAGGAATTTTGCAGATTTGTTTGTGACAGAATCAAGTGAGATAACACCTACTTGCTAAGAAAGGCAAGTTGTTGCCAGAGCCTTTCTGAGAACCATCCATATCTCAGATATATGTATAGGATTGGGTCTACTTTTTTTTCTTTGCCAGTGTAGCTCTTTTCACTACGTCAGGAATATAAATTCAGTTATTTTAGTGAAAAGAAGAGTGAGAAAACAGTGCCAAATAATCTCAGCAGCTGTTATTAGTCGCACTCAGTTTTATCCTTACCATACAAACTCAGGAAAATTTTTAGACTAAAAAGTATGTTAAGTTACCTTGGTGGGGGTGGGAGATTGTTATGCACTTCATGGTTCCCCCAGCTGCACTGCAGAAGCCTCTTTGGCAGGAGTGAGGTTGAACTCGGTGGAGTGAACGCTGTGCTGTTTGCCTGCAGTGTCTGTCACGTGCCTGGCCTGGTTCAGTGAAGACAGACCGTTTGCTGTTGGCTATTCGGATGGGAAACTTCTCATAGGAACCAAGGAGCCAGCTGAGAAGGGAGGGGTCGTTCTAATCGATGCACACAAGGTAGGCTTAGTCTTTTCAAAACCAATGTATTGTTTTTGTAGGTAAAGATCTCTCTAAGCTATTTGCTGTATTCAAAAGCTATTTATGAAGTCAAGTGCAGATCATTTTAAGAACACAGACTCATTTCTGATGCACATCTCAGAGAATATGTTTTAAAGGAACCCTCTACCAAGTGTAAAGAAAGGAAAAAGGAAGGCTCAGTGTGACGGCGTGTTTTCCTGTCCGAGGTTGTGGGTGCACCTGCATCCAGCAGCAGAGGTTATTAAGCACACAGCGAGGCCTGGCTGCATTTAAAGAGTTCTGATCTCTTATGGTGCTCATAATAAATTTTGATCCTCGTCGTGTCACATGTTTTGGTTTAGCTTTTTGTGCAAAGCAGAAGGTGTTTGTCTCAATATGCCGTTTAGTATCTCTGCTTGGGCAATAGTCCATAAATTATTTGCTAGGCTACGAGAGAATTTCTCCAATGTAGGTGTAGTAAGAGCATGTCGAGTGCTCCCGTGAGCCGTTTGGTGTGTGGAGCACGTGTCCTTGCCTTCTTACCATGGGCTGCTCTCCTTTCCTGCCTCAGTGAGACTCAGAGCTACGTCTGACCCATTGCCTAGTTTGTTTCTGAACCATGTACCATGAAGGTCATTTGTGCTACAATTTCATAATACAAAAAACCGAAACATTTTCTACTTCACCGGGAGGAAAAAAATCAAGGAAGGTGTGGAGTGAAAAGAAAACATTTATTTCCTGTGCTATCCATTTAGTTGCTTTTGTAAAACTTGATAACCTTTCTGATTTGGTAGTTCTGAAAAGTATCGTTATGGTTTCATAATTGCAACTCACTATCTCTGTAATGATTCGTTTGAGAATAAAATATTTTTTGTTACTAATAATTGAAAGTTGCATTAGCTCTGAGAGTTAATTTTCTCTGTTCTCGCTCTGTTCCTTCATAGCCAATTTTGCTTGTTTTAAAATCCAACAGGATACGATCGTCAGCGCGAAGTGGGATCCAGCCGGCAAGGTGCTGCTGACGTGTGCCAAGGAGGAGGCCGTGAAGCTGTGGGGCTGTGTGGGAGGCTGCTGGCGGCGCCTGCACTCGCTGTGCCACCCGTGCCTGGTGAACGGCGTGGCCTGGTGCGCCGTGCCCGGGAGGGGCCCCCGG
>NW_008659317.1:0-285 GCF_000695815.1 Acanthisitta chloris
CAGAGGTGTCTCAGTGGGTTCCAGGAGGGTTCCACGGGTTCCAGGGGGTGTCTCAGGGGATCCCAGGTATGTCTCAGGGGCTTCCAGGGGATCCCAGAGGGTTCCAGGGGGTCCCAGGAGGCTCCAGGAGGGTCCCAGGGAGTCCCGGGGGTCTCAGGGGGCTCCAGGAGGGTCCCAGGGAGTCCCAGGGGGGTCCCAGGGGTGTCTCAGTAGGGTCCCAGGGGTTCCAAAACGGTTCCAGGGGTGTCTCAGGGGGTCCCAGCGGGCCCCAGGGGGTCCCCGGGG
>NW_008659318.1:0-6597 GCF_000695815.1 Acanthisitta chloris
GTAGAGAACAGCCCAGCTCACTCTGAAACATATGCAGAGCAGTTTGTCAGCCAACAAGGCACTGAGCAGGCTCCACAGATTGCACTGACTTTGTTGTATAGAACAAGACTTCACACATATAGCTTCCATGTAGGTGCTGAAGGTGTCTTAGTCTCCACTGAAATCTCACACTAGCACACAACAAATTGCTGCAGAATTCAAGCCATTTGACAAGAAGTGGATATTTCAATACCAATTCAGTATCAGATTTGTGCATCCAAAGACATTACTGACAATGAGACAATGACTCACAATAAAATAGAAATGTGAAAAAACAAATAATTACTGATTTCAGGGAATAAACAAAACAGTTCCATCAGGCCTAATTGTTACAGAATAAGAAAGTCACCAGAAAGTAGGAGGTCACATATGAACATCTGCAAACACATAGATGCCATGCTATGTATTTGTTGCAGAAAAAAGGGTTTGGATTAGCAGCCTGAGACCTTCCCCAGAAAGAAAGTTGACTTCAGCTTTGTCGTACTTCACTTTAGAACCACACACATAAGTATTGTGTGTTTTCTTCTTCAAAATTCTCCTGATGTCTATTTGTGTGTTGGAAGAAGAACCTGTATGTATCCCCAAAATGTAAACATATCACTACAGTGAAATCTTTTATAATACCTTTATCTTGCAAAACTACATTTTTGACCTAACAATTTGTCTAGGTAAATACATGATATACTGACGATTTTTACAGTTTTGAAGCACGCAAAGCACTAGTATGCCAACCATATTTCTATTTCTTCAGTGTTACCCAGTTTGGGAAAATGTGACTATCCCAAAAGAGAAATGGAAAATAAACCACGGTTTTAATAAGAAATAAAGGCATGAAGTGAAAGCTCTTCATGTACCATTTTGATCATATAGTCCAGTGCTGAACAGTTTATCTGACTATTGTAACTACAGTGAACAGACACCTTCATCCCCTGAGATTCTAGTCCAGTGCTGAACAGTTTATCTAACTATTGTAACTACAATGAACAGACACCTTCATCCCCTGAGATTTAGAGCACTGAATTAATTTTTGAGTACAACCAGATAATGAAGGATGTCTCCTTTTATGCACAATTAGAGAACTTGACCAGGAAGAGATGCTTAAGAACTCCCTGTGTTCAGACCTTCTATAGTAGTACCTAAATCTCAGAACCTATGTATAAAACTATGAAGTTTTGCAATCTAATGAAGTTAGACATATCTTGCAACACAATGGTAATTTACAGTTCTAGTTGCATCTAAACTGAGAAACTGATATTAAAAAATGAATCTAGACTGGCTCAAAGTCTATTACTAGGATTATATTGGAAAGATGAATCAGGCCTCAAAAGAGTAAACAGCAATTTTAAACATTTGATGTGTTTGTAAGCTTTAAAACATTGCCCTTTTTTTTAGTTTTAGCAGTCATAGAATGAGATATGAAAAGAAAAACATCCTCAACAAGCACAACTTAGAAGCAGAATTTACAGAGGCACACAAGTAATGCATGTCCAGCAGCATAGTAAAACAAATATTAAAACAATACATAAAAAATAAAAAGATGTACGTTACTTACTTTTTAAGAATTACAGAGACTGTTCAAATGACTCACATTATTTATGCAACCAGTAACATGGACACATGTCAATTTTGTGAATGGATTTTGTGAATTTAATATGTTGTTTTCCTAGTTAGCATTGTAAGTGCAGTAACTAATGCCCTAAAAATATTTGATGCATTTGTTTTAATTTATGCTCTTTCAGTGTAAATGCACAGAAGTATTTATAACCCTTGTAGTACAGAGAGATTTTCAAAAGTATTTTTCAAAGCAATTTGAGCAGAAGTGTGTATTTTTGTTTGGTTTTCTTCACATCCACAAGAATTCATATTACATTAATATCAGCAATTTCCTGTAGTCCACTTCAGTGGTTTAACAAAATAAAGACAGATGTTGGTGGAGCAATTCAAGCGCTTCTCTGGTGGAAAGATGCCACTTTCTTTTTGGAATGATGCCAAAGACTTCTTTCCTGTGCCCACTCTCACGGAAATATCTCCTCATGCTATCTTCCCACCACCAGTATAGTTCTACAACATTTCAGAACCCACCAAGAAGAATTACCAAATGGTATCAGTTTCCTTGCATGTTCATGCAAGATTTCAGACTTTCTGCAGACAGAAGTATTAGAAATACAAGAGTGACTTGAAAAGAAACATGGTTTTTAGGACTGTTTAAAGATGCAACTACTAAGATCAACACATTGTTCTACTCACAGACATGGTCCTTTCCCTCCCTACTCTGTCCTCATGGGAGAGAAAACAGAGTGGTTCCTTTATTTAAATATAAATAGAAATTACACACAAAATAAATCACGTGCTCATGGGAGAGAAAACAGAGTGGTTTCTTTATTTAAATATAAGTAGAAATTACACACAAAATAAATCACGTGCCCCACAGAGGACCACGATCAGTATGGCAGAAATACTACATAATGGTTGCATGGAAGTACAGACAAAACAGAACGGAGGGTAAGAAGGGGTGTAACTAGTTTTCTATTCTGGTAACTGTCATTTAACAGAGGCCCATGGTGCTCCTGGGATTTTGGTCACCTGTCTTTTAGCAGTATGGTCTTTCTTCACTCTACTGTAACAGCGATTTGTATAACTGAATATGCCAAACTGCATTTCCAACAACAACCTGAATACTACTTCAGAGCTGACAGGCATGAATTGCCACTGTATTTTCAGCAGTATTAGACACAGCACTGATCTGGGAGTTGAGTTCATCAGTGACCTACCTGAGTTGTTACCTCCCCTCTAGAAGGGAAGCATATTATCTCTCCCAGGTTTCCAGATAATCTATTTATCTTCTACACTTCTACTACCTGATAGATGCCAGCTGCCTCAAATTCTCTGTGATGTCTGATAGGGATCTTTCAGTTGAGTCTTTTGCTGTAGTTACAATGTGCTGTGTTCTGTGTCACCGGGAGCTGTAAAAGAAAACAATTTTAGTGGGCCTAGAATAGACATGGTTGATGGTTACAGAGTAAACTGATCTCAACAGAAAGACATGCTTTGGCTATATATTACCATTAGAATTCCACACTACTAATATTTATATGAATTTTATCACAAAACTTGAAGTATATGTATCTCTTTCACTGACAGGACTAGGATTAAGTTTTATGCTAGTGACAGAGCTATCTGTGTGTATGAATGAGGGTAGAGTGAGACACAGGCTGATGATTATTATTGGTCTAAAGCTTACAGGAGGTGGCATAGATGATTTACCAATATAATTTTCATTTTACTATCAAAAGCTTACAGGAGGTGGCATAGACGATTTACCAATATAATTTTCATTTTACTATCCTGTGTATTGGTTGGAGATGAGGAGAATGTGCACCACACCAGCCTGCATATGGACATGAGAAAAGTTTGACTTGTGTATTTATGGAACAGAAAATCGGTCCAGAAAAAATAGAACATAATCAGAATGTAATCTTATGTAGGCCAGAACAACATACAATCATAAACATCAATCATTTAGAGTCAGAATCTGTGACAAGAAGACATAACCTCTGATGTAGCAAAGGAATCTAAGCTTTAACCTGTAAAATTCAGGGTTCAACTAAAACAGCATGATAAGTGGCATGTGGAGAAAATGGACTACTCCAGTAGGAGACTTACCCAAACAATTAGTGGATAGACTTACAGAAAATACCATCAGGTATTCAACATTTGCAGCATTTTATTTTTTTCTGGTGAAAACAATACTTACAAATCTTTTGTGTTAATGTCACTGGCAAGACCTCAAGCTGTTATCAAACAAAACAGGAGATTGTTTAACATGCAATCTCAGAGAAATCTATCTCACTATTGAATGGACACAAAATTAATAACCAGATGTCTAACTCTTTTCACACATACACATGACAGATAAGTTGGTTTAATTTCTTCTTTACCGTTCGTTCACTGAAAAATACAGAATGCCAGACCCCCCTACACACACAACTACACAAAGTGCACATGCAGCTCTGAACCTTTGGTAGCTTCTTGAAATTCACTGAGAAATTCGCAATTGCTATCACTCATACATTTTTAATGTTTAACCTTAGAGGTAGCTATGAACATTTTTACTTTGAATAATGGGCTTCCTATGGCAAAGGTGCACTGAGACTGGAAAAATGTAGAATGACAACAGGTTTTTTTTTTCAGTCTGCAACAGGGAGCCAAATTACTTCAGCGTCTTCATTCTACACGGATTCACAGAGGAGTATATTCATTTCAAAAACCTGATGTCACTGCAATCAAAGTCAGAATAAAAAATAAATTCATACATCAACTTCTAGTCTGAGGGCTCAAGGCTATTTTTGTGACTTTAAGCAGGTTGCAGGTACTAAGCTCTACTTGAACTTGTGCACACTGCAGGCCAGAATCACACACTGTTATAACTGCAGCTAGTTTATATTCAGATTCTGCCCTGGACTGGAAAACACAGAAGCACACAGCAACTGTAAGTTAATTAAGATGCATACACCTTTCCTAGAGAGGGTGTTGTGAAAAGAGGTATTAAAAGAAACTGTGTGGTGCACATATGCATATACATATGCCTATGTAATGGTTAACATATGATAATATAATCTGCTATTTCTATATAGATGTTAATGTAGGCAGTATACTATAAATACAAATTTATTTATAATCACAGAATACATTTATACTGTATGTAGCACCATTATACACAGAATGCAGCATGTACTATGTAGGACAGCAAATACTGTGTATGTGATACATCTTATCACATGTATCACTGTATAAAATTAATTGTCTATATTATATATTTTATAACTTACAAATGAAAAAAGTATGTATTTATACCTATATAACTATATATTGATTGTAGTTAAAGCATACCAGTGGAAAAAATAGAACTATGCAATGAAAAATAGGTACCATTTCTATATGTATTTGTTTCAGCTCCCTTTGAAAATAATTTCCCTAACATTACATAAAACAGTATGTAAATTGTAATATTCCACTGTAAAGACAATGCAGACATGCCTTGCATTTTATGGGAACTGTCTGAGGTACTATATGGCCTACAATTGTCTTCAGGGCATACAAACTGTTTGAATATGAAAAGAGTTTAAGACTGCTATAATGCCAAGTATATAATTTTGATTTCAGCACTAGCAGCTTTTCTGTGAATGATTTTACATCAGCTTCCATCCTAATTTACACATTTTTAATCCTGTAACTGTGGGCCTGCCTGGAAGAATTCAACCACGGGCATCAGTACCCAAACTTTCTTTACTTGCATGCCAAAGAATCATAGCTTAGTGCTGATTCTTCCCTCCGACTGGCTTAGTGAGCCCCTTGTAGGTCCTCGTTAGTATTCCAAAACTTGTAGTGGAACCTCATGCCAGGACAGACACTGTGACTGTGAGTATGATATGCACAGGCTCCTTTCACACACTTGCACAAGAGATGACTGATACTGCTACCTAAATTAATGCAACTGTGATTTCCACAGGCTGCCCTGGTGGTCATCATGTTTGTTCCTAGAAATGTTCCTGGACTCAGATATGTAACTTAAGTATTACTTAGCTTATGCAATGTCACAAAAATTACTCCAAACTGTTCGGTTTGTTTCAGGAAGAAAAGTACTGTCTCTGCCAGTGAACCACTTACTGCTGCTATGAGTACAGTGCCAGAATCTGCCCAGAGACTGTAGTGACCTGGCTGCTTTACAAACACGTGACAAAGTATTCTCTCCTGAACCTGAAAAACTTGCCCTGGAAACATGATACAAAAAATTATAACAATAATATCCTAAAGAATGAAGCAATGATAAAATGTTGCATTACTGATGCTTCCATGTCTGTGTCTTCTGGTTTAATGGCTATAGCTTAAAACACAGAATAATTCCTAACATTTCTCACATAAAAGCAAAGTAATTCGTAAGCAAAGTAGCCAAAGAAACCTGTGCTTCAGACTGGCAGTCCTCTGTGGATGGATTCTTCATAGTGCCACAGCTATTGCCATTCACGCTGCTGCTTTGTTGAGGGGTAGTACAGTCCTTTCCAAAGTGCCATAGCTATTGCCATTCATGCTGCTGCCTTGTTGAGGGGTAGTACAGTCCTTTCCAGATCATTTTTCAAAACCTGTTGCTCATTGTGGCTGATGCTAGCTAAAGGAGTCAAATGTTATTACTAGAAAATAAACAGACAACCCTATCAAGTCTTTCCCTCCTTCACTAGCAGCTCAGCAAACTAGAATATCCTCAGCTATAGCCCAAGTTCTCTCTCCTGTACATACACAGGCAGTCTGAGTTTCTATCATGCATGTAACATTCATAACCCCCTTGCTAACAAAGTGCATGCAATACAGTTTTTTAAAAAATATAATCATATGATAACCACATTTCCTTTCGTACATTTAGCAAGACAGTATCAGTAACCACAATTACTTCAGCCTCACACTACTTTAAGTATTGCACATAATGTGCAACATTTACACATGAGAAGAGACATGATGGTAATAATTAGGCACTTATATAGCATCATAGAATCATACAATCTA
>NW_008659319.1:0-6999 GCF_000695815.1 Acanthisitta chloris
CCACAGTGTTCCTTCTTCAGTGCAGCTTCCTTCTACCTTAAGTACACAAAGTGCTTCTCAGAGTTCGGCCCACCCGGCCAGCAAGCCCATGGGTAACAACTTCAGTGCTACTCTGCCCTTTGGGCCCTTTAGTACGTTGTTTGAGAACAGCCCTACGTCCGCTCACGCCTTCTGGGGTGGGTCCGTCGTTTCATCTCAGACCACGCCGGAGTCCATGCTGTCAGCAAAGTCTTCGTTTTTGCCAAACTCAGATCCTCTGCATCAGTCTGACACTTCCAAAGCCCCAGGGTTCAGGCCGCCGTTACAGAGGCCAGCTCCGAGTCCCTCAGGTGAGCGCGTTCTGTCCGTGCCACTTCGGCCTTGTTCCTGCCGGCCAAGTCGAGCTCATTTTCATTTGAAGTGCCACCTGTCAAGCCTAGTAACTGTTTGGCGGCTGACGAGCGTGACAAAAGTCATTATTTTTGCCGTTCCAGTCTGCTCTCCTCCCATAGCTGAGATGATAAAACACTTCAGTGCTGTTTCCACCTCCCTCCCCTACCCCAGCTAATGAGTATTCCAGTCGGTGTTAGCTTGTCCTGAGGCTGCGGGAAAATATGCAGTGTTAGGATGATAAAATAACGAGTGTTTTGATCTGAAATGCTACCTTAGGCATGTCCTTAGTTACTAAATTGTTGCTAAACCACAGTTCTCTTAGCTTCCTGAATTGTGTGGCCTTTTGCTCAAGAGAGACCAAGGGGTCAGCCCAGAACCTGTGCTGTAATTTCCAGAGAGGTTTTGGCCATCTCTGCCTGTTTTTGTAGGACCTCTGAGCTGTTTGTGAATGGAGAGACACAACAGCTTTTTTTAAAACTGATTTGTGAGCATCATAGTGGTGAATTTTGTCAGCTTAATATGCCTCTCAGTACTTTGATTTTGGCACCGTATCTCCCTCAGATACACAAATACATAGGTTTTATTTTTATGTACGAGAAGGTTTTATTTTTCCCTCTCTTGCTGAGAGGAACATGGAGGGAGCAGGAATTCTTACGTTTTGGCTAATTGCTGCCATTTGTTCATGAAATGAGTCATTCTTGATCCGTATAGACAGCAGAACTGCCAGGACTGTCCAGACTTGCAGAACATGGAGCTTGACTTCCAGTTTTCTTTGGAAAATAGTAATACACACACACACAAAAATGGACTGCATAAAAGTTTTCCTTCTTACCTCTGTGGTGTGGACAGCCTCTTGCTGGAGCTGTTGGAGTGGTGGGAGTCACTTGTGCCTGTTTTCCTCTCACAGGTATTGTCAGTATGGATTCTCCCTATGCTTCTGTAACACCTTCTTCAACCCACCTGGGGAATTTTGCCTCCAACCTTTCTGGAGGGCAGATCTACGCACCTGGGACCCCTCTTGGCGGAGCTCCTGCAGCTGCTAATTTTAACAGACAGCATTTTTCCCCTCTTAGTTTGTTGCCTCCATGTTCATCAGCATCAAATGGTGAGTTGTGGTCAGCAGGAGCTGCTGTGTAAATCAAGTGGTCTCACCAGAACTGTGTGGGGAATTCCAGGGGAAAATCCTTAGGGAGGTTCTGGTGCCTTCCTCCACATTTGGTGCCTGCAGTTCTGGCTCTGCAGTGAAGTGTTTTGGGGCAGAAAACAAGCTGTTGTGTGGTGGCTTATTCAGGGGACAAGTTAGGCTCATGTACTGGCAAAAATAATGACCAAAAAACCCTCCACGGGGAGCAAATCAGGATTAAATAAAAGGAAGAAACCAACCCAACAAGAGCATGGATTTATCTGGGTTTATTGCAGCTCTGGCTCGGGGTATAATCCTCAAATCCTCTGGTGTTGCTAGACAGTGGTGCTCAGTGGTGTGCCCACAGTGGCTGAGCTGCCAGGGCATGATGAGCAGGTTATATGAGGGACCAAATCAATGGTGAATCTCTGATCTGAAGGTGAAACTTGCAATTATCCTGAAGTATTTGCTGGATGAACCAGGCACTAACCACCTCCCTGTTGATGGACACCCAGGGGTAGGTTTGTGGTGGCTGAGAGGACCTGGCTGCCGTCCCTGAGTGCTGTCCTTGCTCTCCTTGCAGAGTCTCCTGCGCAGTCGGTGTCTTCTGGAGTCAGAGCCCCCTCTCCCACCCCCTCAGCAGTGTCCTTGGGGTCAGAAAAGCCCAGCAATGTTTCTCAGGACAGAAAAGTTCCTGTTCCCATCGGAACCGAACGCTCTGCACGCATCAGGCAAACTGGAACGTCTACTCCTTCTGTCATTGGCAGCAACTTGGCTGCTCCAGTGGGACACAGTGGGATCTGGTCCTTCGAAGGTATAGGTGGCAGTCAAGGTATGTGGTGCACTTGGTTTGGTCTCACAGTGCTGTGCTTGCCAAGCTTGTCTTCAGTGCTGGAGGACAGTGCAGAACTCAGTGCCTCAAAATAGAGGGATGCTCCTGCCCAAGAGTTTGGAGCAGGGACTGCTGTTTGCCCTCCTGTCCACTTAGTTGTTTTAGTAAACCTCAGGGTTCACCCTGGGTGCGAAGATTTGTTACTCCCAAGTGAGAAGTAACGGGGAAAATAAACCCACAGAGTTTACAGGGGTGAACTGGTTAAGGACCATTGGATTTAGGAAGAGGAAATGAAGGTGCCTCAAGCTAAGTTGTCTGTTTTCTTTCTGTTGGTTATGTGTACAGTAGGAGTTAAGATTGAAGTGGTAGCTAAGATAGAACTTTATGTGCCAGAGTGGTGCAGGTTTTGTTTTTATAAGTGGTAATAAGCCACATCAGAGTTCTCTATTCTTTCCAGCCGTTTGCATTTTCCTGACACGAGGCTCATGGCTCTCCTGGAGGCATACAGAATTCAGTAGGAACTTCAGTTAGTGACATGACAACTTTTCTTAGGAGTCTTGGATACAATTTTAGGAGATTGATGAGGGTTTTTTACAAATTGGTTGGGGCTTGGGTTGGTTTTTATTTATTTCTTTGGGGTTTTTTGCTTGGGATGTGGGATGGAATCATGAGAGCATGTCAGATTGGACCTCTGGAGGTCCTGTCAACCTCCCACACACAGTGGGGTTTGTCATCAGGCTGGACTAGGGTGCTCAGGGCTTTATCTATCTGATCTGGAAAACCTGCAAGGATGGGAACTGCTCAACCTCTGAGCGACCTGTTCTGCTGCTTCACTGAGTCCAGGCAGCTTAAGGCTTGAGTTGATTGACTGTCCCAGGATTTTTCCCCAAATACAAAGCAGACAGGATGCACCCAGACCTTCTTTTATTTGACTAGAGGTCTTTTGCCAGGTCAGGCTTTTGAATGTTTGTGTTTGCACTGTGGCTGTAAAAGCTGCTCTTCGTGTGTCTTGGCTTTGGGAATGCTGCTTGCTTTCTCCTTCACTCACTTCAGCACTTCAATTTTCAGTTCAGAATGGGATTGGTCTTCTCTCCATGAGTATAGGATGGCTCAGAAATGTTTCTGTGTCTCCAAATATAATATGTTTTGTGGAGAAAAAATGGCTTTCTGGATGTCTGGGGTCTGAACTCTAGCACTAGTACCAGCCTGCCTCTAATGAACTCATGTAATTACCACATGAGCACATCCCATTTCCTGGTTTTCATGTCCAAAAGTACTTCTCTCTTAGATCATTAAACAGCTAATGTGAGGATGGTGACGAAGTAGAGCAAATAGTCACCATAGCATACACAGCACATTCACAGCACCAGTGGGCAGGGAATTGGGGGGGTGGAGGAATTTGAGGGTTTGGATGCATTTAGGTTTTTGGAGGAGGAAGAGTTAGCCCAAATGTCAACTTGGCTGTTGCAATGGAGGAAACTTGCAGGTACTTGTCCCGAGCTCCTGCACTGCCTCAGGGTTCCTGTCCTGGGGGCTGCAGGTGCCACTGTCGGGGCTCTCCGTCCCACGTGTAGTGCAGGTGGGTGCAGGTGGCAGAGTGAGCAGCGTTCTGGGCTGGCAGTGGTGGGTGAGGGAGTGTTCTGGATAATGCTGTTGCTGTGTCTGTGCTGCCAGATAAAGTGGACTGGTGTCACAGCGGGATGGGGAGCCACATGATCCACAGGCCCATGTCCGACCCGGGCGTGTTCTCGCACCAAGCCATGGAGAGAGACAGCACGGGGATCGTCGCGCCCTCCGGTACATTCCACCAGCCTGTCCCTGCAGGGTACATGGACTTCCCAAAGGTCGGGGTAAGGACCTGCTGCAGCCCGAGGTGCCACACACATCCCCTGTTGTCACTCTGCCCGTGCAGCAGCGGTGAGAACGTCCTGACTGTCGCCTTTCCTCCCCTCAGGGAATGCCTTTCTCCGTGTATGGGAACGCCATGATCCCTCCTGTAGCTCCCATCACCGATGGTACTGGAGGCCCCATCTTCAACGGGCCTCATGCTGCTGACCCATCCTGGAACTCCCTGATAAAGATGGTCTCAAACTCCACAGAAAACAACGGGCCCCAGACGGTGAGCGCTCCCTCTTACCACTCCCCAAACCATCATGGTTCTGTCTCTGTAAATTTGGGGAGGAAAGCCATTGATTTGCTGTTAGTTAAGCTTTCCCTTCCCAAAAAGGCAGCACAGCAGTAGGATTGCTGCTGGGCTCTGGAAGGTATGGTGCCCTGATGGTCAGGAAAACACATAGGGAGTGAGTAACTCCTTAAGAAGGAAGTGAGTAGCTCTTTGCTGCTCTGATCTTGCCCTGGTTATAGCCTTGCCCACTCAATATAATTTAGAGGGATTAATTCCTCTAAGCCTCTTGTTTGTCCTCAGCAACTAAAATGGAGCATCAGTAGCTCTCGTTAGGTTATACCCCGTGTTTGTTTCTAATTAGGCACTGAGCTCTGTTATGCTGTTGCTAAATAAAGGTATTTCTGGGCTTCATTTGCTTGGGAACAATCCAGGCTGCTCCATGCTGTTGCTAAATAAAGATATTTCTGGGCTTAATTTGCTTGGGAACAATCCAGGCTGCTCCAGCTCTGGCAGAGACACCACAGGTGTGTGGGAAAGGGGGTCTGAAGTGGCTTCTGACTACGACGAGGAGTTCCCTGGTTTGGTGAGGAATCTGTCCCCAGGGAAGGCTTTACTGGATTGGACTGGGGTTTCCCCAGAGCTGAGGGTAAGATAAGGTGTCAGAAATGAATCATTCGCTTGTCTTCTGCAGGTGTGGACTGGAACTTGGACACCTCACATGAACAGTGTGCATATGAACCAACTGGGCTGAGTGGGATCAACGTGCTGAGCCTTGAGATTCCTTGTTTTGCAGAGGAAACCACAAGTGGCAGAAACAGTTTATGTGCTCCCAGATCATTCTACTGATGTGCTTGACTGAAGTGTGTAGGCTTTTTGCAGAAGAACTTACTAACTGACCTTTTTCTGTGAACATTGTGACCGCCCATTCCCCACCATCATACGTTTCGACTTAGTTAGCATTTTCTTCTTTCCTTTCCTCCTCTTTTCTGTTTTTTTTTCTTTCTTTTTTTTTTTGACATAACTTTCTGTTGAAGCTGTTCTTTGGCTGGTTGGTTTTAGTACTGTAAACTGCTTCTGAGCAAACACAGAAATTTAGCAAAATTATGTAAACTTGATCCGAAGTTTTAGAATGGCAAATAAATGTACAATTGTTTACATAACAAATGGCTAAGCAGAAAGTAAATTTCAATATGTCAGTTATAGAGGCTCTACTTTATGTAGACTTAAATTAATGTGAGATATGTACCTTCATATTCAGAAATCTGGATGTTTCCTTCATACATTAAACTATTAATAAGCATAACTTTTCTGCTTGTGTAATTTAAGCACGTTTGAAAGAGAAAAGCAGGTATTATCCAGAGGACTTTTTCCACATTGTGTGATGGATTTCTGGGGGAATACGTATATTCTGTATTTGGAATTTGAGCAGAGCTTCACTGCTGAAAGCTCCAAGGGTATGTTTATTCCAGAATAATCCCCATGAAGGAAGGGTTGAAGTGGGAATCCCCTTTTATCCACCATTGGGAGCTGGTGGCTGTGGGCAGCAGCAGCAGGTGTAGTCTGGGGCTGAAGGAGACACTCAATCTGATAAGTGCTGTTTGTGTTTATTATGTTTGTGCTTTCAAAGCCAGACAAAATCACCCGAATTGCCCCAAAAAAGCTGACTGCCTTTTCAGTGCTGTGCTGTTTGGTGTCCAGAGCCTTGTGCATAGCCCTGGCCCTGCTGCTGCCCTGGAGGGTCCAGCTCCTTCTCCAGCTGCCTGAGACACCCCGGGGGATCTGCTGGAGTACATCCCAAACCGACTGAGAACTGCTCAGAAAAGGGACTGAAGCTCCAGCTCGCACCTCGGTGCCCTTCCCCTGTGCCACAAACGTTTCCTTGAGGCTGCAATGCTGGTTAAGGTTATTAATCTTTAATCCTGCCGAGCACTCGTGCTCGGTATCGATTGCAGCCACGAGTTCGTGTTGGGCTGAGGCAGCGCCGCACTGTGGCCTGGGCTGGGCACGAGCCATCCTCTGGCTGGGGGATTGCACCTTTTTATTTCCTCTCGGATACGTTTCTGTTTTAATACTGTAACGCGTTTTATGTGTCCAACAACCCGCGGCACACTCCGGTGGGAGCTGCAGGTGCTCTTTATTGCAGGGCAGGGAACTGACACGGACGGACATGGAGGACACGGTCTGAGGGCTTTGCCCCCTCTCCTCGCCACGGGCGAGGTAAGGACGCACAGCTCCAAGCCTGGCGCGGCAGCAGAGCGAGGCGAACGACGAACGATGAGCTCATCAACACCTAACGAGGAATGGTTAATTAATGACCCCGCGCGGCTCCCCCGGCCCCGCCCCGCCCTTCCCACGGACGGACATGGAGGACACGGTCTGAGGGCTTTGCCCCCTCTCCTCGCCACGGGCGAGGTAAGGACGCACAGCTCCAAGCCTGGCGCGGCAGCAGAGCGAGGCGAACGACGAACGATGAGCTCATCAACACCTAACGAGGAATGGTTAATTAATGACCCCGCGCGGCTCCCCCGGCCCCGCCCCGCCCTTCCC
>NW_008659320.1:0-21666 GCF_000695815.1 Acanthisitta chloris
GCCACTCTGCACCCCCAGCCTGCCCTGAACCCCCAGCCACTCTGCACCCCCAGCCTGCCCTGCACCTCCAGCCTGCCCTGCACCCCCAGTCACTCTGCACCCCAGCCACTCTGCACCCCCAGCCTGCCCTGCCACCCCCTGCTCTCACCCCATGCACTGGGGCCTGCCTGGTTGCTCCTGCCTCAACACCAGGGCAGTGCTGTCCCCACTTCTCCCACCTGCAGTTCTCACAGCCTTGTTGTCCCAGGGCTGCCCATGGCCCGTAGAGGTTCCATCCTGTGGCACAGCTGTGGACATGACCACTGCGTCTTCACCTGCTCCTTGCCATGTAGTAGGGCAAAGGTTTTGGGTTAGAACAGCCACAGAAATGCCTTTGTGCCTTTGCCTTCGTAATGTGCTAAAGCTGATAAAGGAGTGAGGGGTGGGTTGGAGACCTCACAGCTCACCTGTTTGTTTTTATTCCCAAGCCTGTTCTCCCAACGAGTTCCAGTGCAGTAACAAGTCATGCATCTCCATCATCTTCGTGTGTGACGGTGACAACGACTGTGGGGATGGCAGTGATGAAAAGAAATGTTCCCCTCTGACCTGCAACCCCAACGAGTTCCAGTGCAACAACAGCATGTGCATCCCGGAGCTGTGGGTGTGTGACAACCAGCCGGACTGCGAGGACCAGTCGGACGAGTCGGTGGAGAAGTGTGGCTATGATGCCAAGGCCCTGAACACCTGCGCCGCACACGAGTTCCAGTGCGGCAACGGGGAATGCATCCACCTCAACTGGAAGTGTGATGGGGACGAGGACTGCAAGGACAAGTCTGATGAGCAGGACTGCCGTGAGTGTCTGCGGGGGCAGGGCTGAGGGCTCTCCTGCATGGGGGAGAAGGGCTAGAGAACTGCTGTGGGCTGTGTTTTAAGGCAAGTCTTTGATGTCTGTGCAGCAGCTCTGTGCCTGACAAGGAGTGTTTGTGTCCCAAATGGCATGGCTGGGTGCCCAACCCAGCAGGGTCAGGTATATTCCAGACTCCTTTCATTCTTTCTCCTTGAGGATTCAGAGAGGAGGTGTAAGACTGTTGGATGGTTCTGTGCCTCATAAGAGATCTCTTTCACTAGAAAGACAAGGAATGAAAAATGGGAAAAATGTTCAAAGCCCTCAGGCTGCATGGTGGGGTCACAGCCTGCAGGTTAGAAGCCTCTATGCTAAAGGGAATATATGATCAGCAGAAAAAAATAATTCATTTTCTGCCTCTGAAGTTAGAGTATACTGAATAAGGCAGGCAAGAGCTGCACCTCTGAAGACACCAGTTTGAAATGCACTTTGAGCTTGGCTTGATAAAGGCACAGAGCTAATAAATAATGGATTTCTTTTCAGTTGGCTTTATGCATTTAACATGCTGGTGTTGGTATGTGTGGTATTTTGAATGTTTCATCCATTTTTAGCCACTAAACTGTTCAAGCTGGTCACCTACCTGAGGAGGGCAAGAGAGAGAGAGAGAAGAAAATATGAGCAAAATGTTTTGCTAAAATATTCATAATGACAAGATTGAAATAAAATATTTACATAGCTGTATATATTTAGCAGCTCTGACATTGGGCCACCCCTGGGGAGGAAGGCAGTAACCAGCTGCAGAAACCAGGCATTTTCCACTTTTGCCAATACCATCTTTTCATACCCATGATGACACCCAAGTCCAGGCTGGTGAGCTCAGAGCAGCTGTGTAGAGGAGTTATCCAAGGAGCCAGGGATCAGACTCTCTCCCTGGCAGAGCGAAACAGATGTAAATTCAGCATCTTTTTTAAGAAGAGGAGAATGTAATAAATCCTGGACACTACTGTTTACATTGAAGGAGAGCAGGGGGATGAGCTACAGGTAACCCTGGAGCTGCTATGCCTTTAAAATAGCAAAGGACTCTTTAAAGAGAGGTGAGTGCAGGATAGGAGAAGCCAAGTATGTTTTGTTAGGAATGGAGCAGCTTTGCTGGGTACAAGGATATCATCCCTGTCAACCCCTTCCAAGTAGGGATGGATTAGGTAGGATGTTCCTTCATCTCCAAGAAGGTGATACAGGAGCTGACAGAGCTCTTGGCCAGCAGGTACCCAGGCAGTACTGCCAGAGTCTGCAGGGTCACAGGGACAGTGGAGTCAGGAGACAAAGCTGGTTCCTGGCATCCATTTCTGGACTGGCAGGTGCATGTCTGATGGAGATGTGCATTGCTGGCTGGGACAGCCTAGGTTCTTAGGTGCCTGTTTTCTTTCTGAGACCTCCTGCAGACAGTGCTGTACTTGTATGCCCTCAAATCAGGAGGCAGTGGCTTGGCCCACATTACAAACACAGGTGAAGAACTGATGTCTGACACAGGGGACACCCAGCAGAATTGATCTCTGTCCCACAGGATGTATTTCCTGCAGTGACAACAACCTGACAGGATGGCTGAGGAGAGGGAAAGGTGAGCTTCCTTCTATTTCCAAGTGGAGAGAGAGGGGAGCAGCTTACAGATGGTGCTTTCCAGTGAAATACCTCCTAAATTTCAATCCCTGGCATTCCACTTGAATTGTTCTAAGTCTTTTACAGGCCCCATTTACTTTGACATTCTGCTGGGTGAGAGGAGTGGGACTGTGCCCATGTACCTTCCTGAGGCTGAAGGAGCACTCTCTTCCCCAGCTCCTTTCCTTGGTCTGACAGGCACCAGCAATGTCCAGCTGAGCTCAAACTGCTGAGGTGCAAGGCCCAGGAGGAGCACAGCTCTGACAGCATACCTCAGCTGCAGAGCAGCTTCACCCAGCAGCACTTCCAGATCCACCAGAGGCAGCCTGCCAGGGGCAGAGGACACAGCTGGACACCTCTGCAGCACAGCACGGTGCTGACAACCAGTGGAGAAAGGGGGAAATGTGGCAGAAGTGACTTGAGACAATTACATCTCTGAGTAGCAGAGATTTAGCACGAGGGGTTTTTCCAGAAAGTTTCAGTACAGCACAATGTGCAGCTTATCTACCCAGGAGAAATGTGAGCTGATTCTGCTGCCTTCAGCCCTGTGGACCAGGAAAGAGTAGGATTCAAAGCCCCATGTTTGAGCTCCTGCAGTGCTCCTCTGCACAGAGCACCTGGTTCTGCCCTTTGCACCTCACACAGGTGTGTGAGCCTGTGGCTGTTTGCACTGCAGGGAGGGAACTCACTGAGATAGCAACCAGGAGAGGGCTTGAAGCACTGAGTTCTTGGGTAGTTGGTGGGTTGGCTGGGTCAGAGCCAAAATTAATGTTGCTCCACCATCCTAAGTGCAGCTGTTGCTGGGGTGCACCTGCCTGCAGTAACTTAGTGACATCTGAGAGCTCTGGAAATTCAAGAGTCACTGCTCATCAGTTGAACTGAAGAGTTTAGGAACCTTTATGGGTTTTTTTTTTCCTCTCCAGAAGTTCTCTGTTTGAAATCAGTATCATGTGGCACACAGGGAGTTACAGGTGTGTGACACTGCTCCATCCCCTTAGCAACAGGGATAGCACAGGTATCCCTAGG
Source organism: Acanthisitta chloris (assembly GCF_000695815.1). Lineage (NCBI taxonomy): Eukaryota > Metazoa > Chordata > Aves > Passeriformes > Acanthisittidae > Acanthisitta > Acanthisitta chloris. The sequence continues at coordinate 3,506 of NW_008659320.1, forward strand.
CTGGACTTGATTAAAACTGCAGATCCCACCACTACGTCTTCTCTTGCAAATGGGAATTGTGGGAGTTGCATTGTATCAAACAGAGGGATGGGAGCTAATGCTTTAAAAAAAAGTCATGAGGCCATCACCAGTCATTTGTTATAAACATTTTGGGGTGGTAAATGAGTAGAGCAGAAATGAAGGGTGACAATTGGTGAACAGGTTTTGGCAGCAAGACAGCAAATAAATAGGAGGAAACGAGTCATTTCAGGAAAGCTGTGTGAGAACATTGAGTGGCTGAGGGTTTTTTCCATAGCATATATATTCAAATATGTATGTATATTTATAAAATGAACATTAGGTTAGATTTATTAGTCTCCAAATCTGGAATGCTTATATTTTAAATGTCCTTTGCAACTCTCCAGGAGGAAGAATATATCATGCTTACAGCTGACAGCAAGAAAACTTGATACCTGACCTCACACTTTCTTGCCCCTTTCTCCCCATCTCTAAGATGGGATTGATGCATTTCAAAAATGCTGGAATTTTCTTTTGTGTCTGTGTGTGGAGAAAACCATCAAACAGAATAAACTCAGGCTCAGAATCTGGAATATATCTGCTGAACTGAGTTATCTACTTTGTGCCCAGTATTTGCAAATGGGCAGTGTCTCTGTGAGGGTGCCTGTTAATTTAGGAGGGCTTTGGTAAATTGCTTTGTGTTTTATTTGTAGAGGAGATGGCTGTAAAACTACTGAGATTTCACTGATTTAAATCCTCCAAAATAGCACAGTAATTTTCTGAACATCTTGTGCAAATAAACAGCACAGCTCTTCCCTCTGCTTGGGATATTGCTTTGCTTTGGGAATGGCCCTGATGGCAATCTGCTGGCAACTCTGCCAGTGGGGCTGAGATGGGTTAGTCTCAGCTCGAGGATAACCAGGTTCCTGGCTCTCTTCCTTCAAACCTGTGCTCTCCAGGACAGGTGCAAACATGACATTCTCTCCCCTGAAAAATGCACCAAAAGAATGGAAATGCTGTATGTGCATTTTAATGTCTTTGTGATCAGTAAGAGCTGTTACTGTATCTGCTCCATTTAGGTGTCTGTTCCTCAGGGGTCTGAACTTCCACAGCTCTGCTGGAGTGAGAAGTGAGCCAGGAAACCAAGCCTGGTCTCTAAACCTCCATTTCTTCTGGAAGCAAAGCTCTGTGCAGTAGTGCTGTAAAGTCCCACATCTACGTTTTGCAGTCCCTGTAGCAACGGAGCTAAGAGCTGTGCTGTCATTTTTCTCAATCTCATGGTGCTTGTGCAACATTGTCTCTGCAATTCCTACAAAATTCTCCTTCATTTTAATTTGTTTTAGGATTAGAAACCTTTCTGTTCTTAGCATCTACCTATAAGTGATTTTTAGAAGAGTTTTGAAGATTACAATTGAGGACAATTATAGGTTTTATAACAGCTTCCTTCCAAATCTGTAGCTGTTGTTATGCAGATTTACTTGATAAACCAGAGAACTGTTCCTGCTCCAGAAAGCATAAGACTCCTGTTGGCTTTAATTACATGTTATACTTTTGTGGGGGTTAATATTTATAGTCAAAAGTGGAGGACAATCCTTTCCTGCCTCCACATACAGAAGTTGCTACAGAAAAGGTGAAGCAAACTGGATTTTGTGTTGGAGGTGAAGACAAGAGATAATTGTGGCAAAGGAGTTTTTAGCTAGCAATATAGGAAAAGCCTTGCAGTGGCCAAGGTTTAGCTTGGCAGATGTCAGGGTTGCCCAAGGGGGAAGGTGGTCTCTCCATGGTCAGGGCTTCTCCAGGCACGTGACTGTACCTAGCAGGAACAGCTCAAGCACAAGTGCCTGTGCCTCCCTGCAGGAGTTCTCAGTGCCTCTTCCAGACCTGTGGTCTGTGACTCTCCCAGACCACAGCTTTGTTTCTTCCTCACCGTCATTTCTCTCCATTTAGAGCGGCAGATCCCACATGCTTAGTTTGGAGCTGCTGTCCCAGATGTCCCACTGAGGTTTCCCCTTTCTGTGCTTGGGTTTATTAGCTGAAACATGGCAGCACAGCTGGTCCCATAACTGTGCTTATTGCTTGGGATTTTTTCTCACTTTGCAGCTTTTTATGAATATAGTGCATATGGCTTTCCTCTCCAAGGAGCAGTGCTATTTCCAAACTTTCCTCATGTGAATACTGTGTGTTTCTAAAGGCAGCATTTCTTCCTTCCCCCACCAGCTCTGCAGTTGTGGCTTTTGCTGTGTCTGATGCTCTTTGCTGGCTGAAGATGCACTTAGAACTAAATCCAGTGAGGCAGTGATGAACCTGGATCCTGCATCCTGTGGGATGCAGTCACCAATAATGTGGAGTCTTTGTGCAGCTAATACTTTATGGTATTGATGGTAGCTCACTTCATGTCTGTGGTTCTTCCTGGGTTATCTGAAAGTAGTAATTTTTATATTAGAACCAGTTTGTCAAATTGTCAAGGGGAGTCTGCCACAGAGCTCTCACCTCCCATGTAGTAACACCAGTGCTGACCTCCCCTCGCTGCTCAGGCAGTGATTTTCTGTCATAGGATACCAGGATGCAATCAGCATGATGGAAAGGCTGGAATCAAGAGCTCTCCAGGGTGCAACTGCCTTAATAGGATTTTAAGAGCACATCTGTAAGACAGGCCCCTCAGAAGGAAGCTGCGCAACATGTCCCAGGAACAAGGAGCCTGTTTTGCCAGTGAGCTACAGGCTGCAGCCCTTTGCTGGCTAGTGAGTACCTGTACCCTGTGCCAGCACAAATCTGGTCCCAGCTAGGGAGGTCTCTCACTTACTGTAACTTGGAGAGGAAAATATGATGGCTTTAGTATGGTCAGTGCAGCTGTCTGATTTGTATTTGTCCCCAGCTTTGCTGTTCATCATATCTGGTTTGAGTCTGTAATAATCTGACCTGAACAAATGAACTTCAGGTTTGAAATCTGGCCTGATGCTTTTTGGCCTTTAACCCCAAGAAACACCAAGCCACAGTGCAGTGGAACTCTTCTGCCTTCCAGTGGTCTGTTGGCTCATGGGCATTTAGTAACCTGGTGATCATTGCTGGATTCATCCCTAGTGTGGCCACACTGGCTTTGGCAGAGAGTCAATGCATGTCTCTTGCTTGTGCCCTCAGCCTGATCGTGTTTTGAAATAGATCTTAAACATAATTTTTTCTGAAGGAAGGAGAACTGAGGAGCAGTTGCCTTTGCCTCCCCAGTGCCACTGTTGCTCCCAGCTGGAAAGCAGCCTGCCCTCACACAGACTGCAGACCCCAGGGCTGCTCCACTGCTGGGAGTTTTGCTGCCTGCTTGCTTCCTTCTGTCTCACCCGAGAAGCTGCACTGCCTGCACTGGTTCTGTTTTGACTAGAACTGCTCATACAGGCTTTGGGCTCTTTCCCCAAGGATGTAGAGGGTGATCTGGGATGGCAGAGAGGCACAAGAGGACAGTGGCTGAGGCAGCTGCTGCCTCTGTGGCGTTGGTGGAAGAAGCTAACGCTCTGATGTTTGCTGACAGAGGGTATGAAGCTCCAGCAGTGTCAGAGATATGTGGCTAAAAGATATCACAAAGAAGATTCGGCTCCTATGTGGCTAATGCTTGAATGTGTTGTCTTAAAGCTCTGGTGACCTGCCGGCCCGATGAGTTCCAGTGTGGCGATGGGACCTGCATCCAGGGAGCAAAGCAGTGTGACAAGGTGCACGACTGTCCTGACAACAGCGACGAGGCAGGCTGTGTCCAGGGTAGGTACAGACGGCTCCATGCTCCTCCTGCTCTGTGCTGTAAGCCTGCCAGAGCTGTGTGGCCACTAGAGAGGGGGGAGACCTGTGCTGCCTCTCTGGGCCATGGCAGCTGCTTCCTGTGCAGGGTTTTCAGCCGTTCTGGCCGTGGGGTTGCTTGGGAGAGATGGCTGTGCTGACCAGGCAGACTGCATGACTTGATAAGTTCTTTGCATGATGCTCAGGCTTAATGTTCATTTGCTTCATCCCATCCCATTTCTGCTAATGACACCCTCTCGAGCTTTATGTCAGGCTGTTTGTTGTCGTGAGCCTCGTCTAACTTAGTTGCTTTCCTCTCTTGCCCAACCTGACAGAGTCAGCATGTGAAAGTCCCAGCAAGTTTCAGTGTAAGAGTGGAGAGTGCATTGACGGAGGCAAAGTGTGCGATTCACATAGAGACTGCAGGGACTGGTCTGACGAGCCTCTGAAAGAATGTGGTACAGTACTTGCCTTCTACGTGTTGCTCCTGTTGTAACTGCTTCCCCTCTTCTCCATCTGGTGCTCACAGCTTTGAGTGTAACCACATGTAGCTGCTAATGCAATTTCTCACTCTGCTCCTCTTTCCTTGCCTTTATTCTCTCATCACCCTTCATATGAATATAATTAGGAGCCTAATCTGATCATCTGTAAGTTTGAACTCTGCCCTTCTCCACTCAGTTTGTATTCTTGGAGGGATGTATGAACTGAGCACGGGATTAAGAACCAGGAATTCCCCCTCTCCCCAAATACTTGTGTTCTCTACAGCACAGACCAGTTTATTTAGCCTTAATGCCTAAATTAGCTTTGAATTGTAAGATGACAATAACACCATAAAAATAAGCATTGGGAACATGCTTTGAAGGTGAAAACACAGAGTGACAGCAATCACTGAGAGATGACTTCAGCTATGCCTGGGCTGTACATGTTGTTGCTGCTTCCCGCAGCAATGACAGCAGGTTGCTCTCTGCAGTGTCCTGCCAACTCTGGGCTGTGGGAATGCACCAGCCATGAGAGCTGGTGCTGCATCAGGGCTGTCAGAGCCAGCAGAACTGAGAGCCCAGGCCAAAGAGCTGTGCCCCCATCCCTGGAGCAGCCCTTCCCTTGCCTTTCCCACCAGTCATTGTGGGCATCAGCCCCAATCTGCAGCATTACTCAAACACATTTGTTGTTTTCCCCAGTGCGGAAATGTCTCTGACAGGCATCTCTTTCCATGACATCATGGAGCTCACTGCCTGCCTATTAAATAACTCACACTCAGGAAGAACTGTCAGTCTCTCCCTGTATCAGACAAGGAAGTGTGTGTGCATGCCTAGTGAGGATGCTCTTTCCTCGTGCTTTCAGTATGCCCTTGCTTTCTTCCACACTAATCCATATCTCCCTGTCTTTCTGAGTGGGTGTTGCAACTTGTCTGTCTGTGGAGGTCTCCCAACAATGCTGGCAGCCCAGTTTTGTCTTAGGAGACAGTTGGTCTTGGGCAGTGGTATGGCACAGCTGGGCTTGGTGCACAGCCCAGAGCTTGTGGTGCCATGGCTGACCTGGTGCAGCCCCAGGCTGGCAGTGAGGTGGTGTTTGAGTTAGGAAGCAGAGCAAAGCCCCCAAAGGAAATATGTTTCTTGAAGAGTGCAGAACAATGTGGATTGCTGAGAATGTAACACCCATGCACAGGTAATCCACACAGAAGACAGGAGGTGCAGGACCTGCTCCTCATCTTGGTGTGTTTATGTAACTATGTTCTAGACTCTGCAGTGCCCTCTGAGAGTCCTCAAAAAGTACTGCAGAAGACAGGACATCACTTACTTCAGCCAGCAGGGAATATACTGCTGAAGTTTGGGTCAAGGGCAGCAGCTGCCCAGCAGAACAAACAGGCTGACATCTCTGCCTGACTCCTCCTCAGCTCCTCTTGCAAAGTCCAGCAAGTGAACCACCATGTGATTTACAGCCTCTAAATCCATTCCACAAAGCCCCTCTGAAGCCACGGGAATCATCCATGTGAGGGTTTGCTTGTTAGTCAAAACAGCCTGTGTAGGATTTTGCAGAGAGCAGTTTTGCATGTTTATGACCCAATTTGCTAGAGGCCTGTGAAAGTGTAGGAACAGGTGATTTGTGTTCATAAACAACATTAAACAGTGACAAATTACAATGTGACTGTGGGCACCCTCTCAGAGCCTAGTGAACTTGCTCTATTAATTATGTATTGATATCTGTATGTGTGTGCCTGATAAGAAGGTGAAATCATCCCAGAGCTGAGATGAGATTCCTTCTGGCATGGTATTTTCCTGGTCTTACCAACTTAATTGGCTTGTGGTTTCTTCCAAGAGCAGTGGTTTAATGGCTCTGCTGTGCTGCTCACCTGCAGTGTGCAAGGAGGCAAGAAGTAAAAGATAAATACAAAATTTGGCTTAAAATTGCATGATAGATTGGAGCAAACCAGTTCTGCTTGTTCTAGTGAGTCCCCTACTCCTGAAATCCCACAGCTCCTGTCCAGCAGTCCTCTATAAGGAGAGGACTTTCTCTTCACCTTGTGTCGGTCAATTAAACAAGAAGAAATGGGTATTTCTGACAGGCAAACAGCTTCCTCCAACCTCTCGTTCAGTTCTGGTTACAAGGATCCATGTAGTCTGTTTTCATTTCAGCACTTGAAAGCAGGATCGGAGAGGTGGCCTTGGATTAGGCAGGGCCCCAGGAGAGCATGGGGGCTGTTGCTTCATAAATGGCACACTTGGGCTGCTGCAGGCTGCCAGCAGAGACTGTTGTGTGGGATGTGTCTGTGGGAGGACTGCATCTCAGTGCTAATGGAGTATCTCTGACAGACTGTACTTTAGTGTTTTCTGGAATTTTTCACATAGATCTTTCCTTGGAGCTAGATGGGAAAATAGTACAGTGTTTCAAAATAGCTGGCCCCTGGGAGGTGAGAGTCCCCCAGCATGAATTATTAACGCTCAGAGAGACTGTTCAGAAAAGTCAACATGAACCAGTGCACAGGGAAGGAGGAGTATCCTGGAGAGAGCCCGTAGGTCCCTTGGAAGTTTCTCACATGTGGCAGAACATGCTCAAAGCAGCAGCTCTCTGATGGGATGTGATGCAGAGATTCACATGTGCTGTATCCCCAGGGCTTCCTGTTCATTTAGCCACTAGCTTTGAGTCCAAGTGATCCCACAGTGTTGGTTTGGAATAATAAAGAGCAAGAAAATGATACAGTGGAGGCTTCCTAGCTGTGAAGTCACTCCTGTGCTCTGTGGGACCTGCTCCTGGCTAGCGAAACTGATAGATATGGGGAAATATCTGAAGACATCTCTTAATTTTCTTCAATCTTACAACCAAAAGCCCTGGTTTGTCACAGATAATCTGTATGTCCCCTCCAGGTGTTAACGAGTGCTCTCTGAACAACGGTGGTTGCTCACACATATGCAAGGACTTGAAGATTGGATATGAATGTGAATGCCCACCCGGATACAAGCTCCTGGATAAAAAAACGTGTGGAGGTAATTTACATGCAAACAGCAGTCCCTTGTGTTTCACCATAGAGAGACGTGATTATATTCACTTGAGCACTGCTCCATCACAGATGGTTTGATTTCAAGTTATTGATGGGTTTCAAACACTCCTTTCAGACATAGATGAATGTGAGAATCCAGACGCTTGTAGCCAGATCTGCATTAATTACAAGGGAGACTACAAATGTGAGTGCTACGAAGGATACGAGATGGACACCCTGTCCAAGAACTGCAAAGCTGTAGGTAAGATGATGCCACAGGCACTTAAACTCTGCTTGCTCAACAACACAGCTCTGATAAGAAAACACACTCGCAGGGCTGCGGTGAGGGGGAACAGAAACAAAAGGAAACTAGCAAAGCAAGCAAAGACGTTTCATTCCGAGCAGCACAGAACTGCTGCAGCGATAGCAGATGCGTCTCTAGGCAAGAACTACTGATCATGCAGATCAGAATATTTTAACAGTGTACAGAGCAAGATTGCAGTCACTACTTGGCTGTTTGAAGCTGAAACTAGAAAAGAAAGTCTCTTGACAGGTGTTATTGAAAACAGTGCAGCAAAAACATTTAGTGGTAGTAGTATGGGAAGAAAGAAAACATCCCAGTTAGGCAGGGGAGCTTAGCCACCTCTCCACCCTCCCAGCTCTGTGTCACCAAAATCTGGCCTGTGATTTTGTATCTAAAATGTCTAATTGAAGGTGAGGTCATTCCCTGAAGTTTAGCTTGTGGTTTAGCAGAATGGGCAGTCCAAGAGTCACTGTGTCCCTGGGGGCCCCAGAGGTGCTGAGGTCCCCTGTGTCCATGGGTGCCAGCTCTGCCTCTGGAAGCTGTTCAACACTTGTTTCTGGTGTGGTGTAAAGCCTCTGTACATGGCAGAACTATCAGTGACAGATAGTTCTGTTGTTGTTTGAGAAATGAAAGCTGAATCCAGCCCTTGGCTCAGCTGCTAAAATGACAAATGTGCTGATCTTCTGTGGTAGGCAAGAGCCCATACCTGATCTTCACCAACCGCCACGAGGTGCGTAAGATTGACCTGGTGAAAAGGGACTACTCCCGCATCATTCCCATGCTGAAGAATGTTGTGGCACTGGATGTGGAGGTGTCAACAAACAGAATATATTGGTGTGATTTGTTCTACCGAAAAATCTACAGGTAAAGGGGGGTGTGGGGGGGTGTGTTGGTACCTTCCCAAAGCTGTGGTTCAGGCTGTACCCCTTAAAGCAATCTGCAAAGAACAGGGTACAGGCAACCCTCAGATTGGGCTTTTCTGCCCTTACAGGACTACCTGTTGTGGCCCAGACTGTAAGTGTTTCTAGGAGCTGATAAAGACAGCAGGGGCTTGTGCAGTCTGTGTGATAATGCAGGATGGCTTTTCATCAATACTAGATTCTGCTGCACTTGTGCAATTACACAGACTCTTGTTCACTGAATCATGATACAGCTAAGCAGGGCTGAGGCTGCTACTGCACTCTGAGCTGCTTCTATGGGAAGCCACAAAGCAGTTGGCATCTGGAAGCACAAAGGAGGCAAATGGTGGGAACAAGGAGGCAGCAACACAGACACTAGCTGCTGCCCACTGTAGTCTCTAGTAGGCTGGATTTAAATTCACAGCATTTGACCACGGTACATGTTCTGTAATTCTCATTCTCCCTCTTCCTTCAGGTGTTTTTACAGCATCCATCACAGAATTACGTGCTGGAGCTCGAGTATGCCTAGTCAAAAATGCATTTAATTTGTGTGCTGAAAATCCCCCATGTATATTCTGATTTGCACAGCTATTGCAGCTTCTGCGGTGATTTGTTGTGGATTTTAGCTAATGATCAGGCAGAGGCAGATTGGTTTCAGTGTGTAGAAGCCAAGCCAGAGGTTCTGCAGGCTGTGGTAGCTCCCATGCCACTGACAGAGACATTTTCCCAGGCTGTGCTGAGCATTAAGCACTCAAGTAGCTGGGCAGGTACCCTGAGTGGCCTGTGGGGCTCTGAGAGTGGGGAGGCAGTTCAGAAGAAAAGCTCTCTGCTCTCTCTGGGTCTGACTGTGCACAGGCAGGGGTGGGTAAGGTGAATGCCTTGGGATGCTGGGGGCCACTGAACAGTGTTCATAACCTGAACATGGCTATACCATACCAAGCCTTTTTCCTTCTTTATTTCTGCTTGTAGTACCTTTGTTCTAAGTCTCATCTTTTCTGCAGAGCAAGCTGTACAATTATAACTTAACAATTAGCATCCTGTTTAAGGTATTGCTGTTGTCACGGATATCTAACACCTGTAAACAAAAAGCCACCATGTGCTTCCAGCAGAGAACAGGACTCCACCCCCAGGAGTCCCTGGGGACAAGCAGTTTGTGGTCAAGAGGCTATTGCAAGGTGAAAACTGTGGTATAGGAGGTAATTGCTGGCAAGAGATCCCATCATTCATAATGCTCCCCTCACTTGCCTTTCCAGATCCTGTCCTGCTGAGTTGATGTCCTCTTTGGGGTGTCAGAAGCTCTGTTACAATATTTAGTTACTGAGAGAATATATGTCACCTGTATTTGAGCCCTCCTGTTCTGAAAGCTGTGGGAGCCTCTTGGGTTCCCAAGTGAGTCCCAGAGAGGCACAGGTGGGCAGGAACAGCTGATGCAGTGGTGAGGGATTCCTGGGCTTAGGAATTTGTTTCCAAAGCTCTAATCTGATGCTTGAGAGATCAGCTCCCATACAACTCACCTTCTCATTCCATGAGCTTAAAGGCAGGTTGTGCAGTGAACTGGGGATGTGAATCATCTTACAGTTCCAAATGTTCAGGGCAGGGGCAGAAACTTTCTGCTAGTCTATAACTTTTTAAGATTACCAAGTTATTCTAAGCACCAGACTAACTCAATTTCAGTTCACTCAGCAGAATTGATGTTGACAGAGGAATCAGCCTGTGAGCTTGTAGGAGCAACTTTGAGTTATTTATGAAACATCCATGTGGAGTCTGCTGCCTTTCATTAGCGTTTTCAAAGATTTCGAGGCTGCCACTAATATTTAGGGAACATTTTCTTTGTATCTAATGAAATCACTTGCCAAATTAATACAGCTTCATTAATTCCTTTGATGAGTCATAATTAGCTACACAGGTCCTAATTCTGCAGTACATTTAAGCACATTTATTGCATGGTACATCCAATTCTGGCAGAGCCCTGGAGATCATATTTCGTCCATAAATCCCATGAATCAATGCTACTGAAGTTAACGTGCCTGAAGTCAAATGCTTTGCTGAGTTGTGCAGTTATAGCAGGGAGCAGGTAGAGGAATGACATTACTGTTTCCTGCTGTGGAAATGCTGCTGTACAGGTCCAGGGTAATAAGAAGTTGAAGGCTGCACCATGCAGCCATAAGGGTTCCTGTGTCAGTTGCTGTGTCAGTCATGCTGCCACATGTGCACTTGCTTTCCATGGAGTTGCAGTGGTGCTGCCTGAGCACAGCCCTCCCCAAGCCCTGTGTCAGCCCAGTGCCCTCTCCTGTCTTTGCAGTGCCTACATAGACAAAGCGAGTGACACGGCCGAGCAGGTGATTTTGATAGACAGCCAGCTGAACTCCCCAGAAGGACTGGCCATAGACTGGGTTCATAAGAACATCTACTGGACAGATTCTGGAAACAAGACCATTTCAGTGGCCACTGCAGATGGAAGCAGGAGGAGGACACTTTTCAACAGTGACCTCAGTGAGCCAAGAGCCATTGCTGTTGATCCCACACAGAGGTAGGTGTAAACACCACAAACACCCCTTTGCAAAGAGACAGTCCAGTCATCTTTCTGCCTCTCTGACAAACTCGTGGGTTGTTCTCATCTCAGCAAGATCTCATATGCCCTTTAAGATAGAATCATAGACTAGTGTCATAGTATGTTGAGGGGTTGGAATGGACCTTAGAGATAACCTAGTCCCAACCCCAATAAATGATGATTCTACGCTCTATGATGTTTGGAAGAGATGTTTAAGATCATCAGGTGCAACTGTTAACCTGTCACTCTGCTGTAGTCCCTAAATCATATCTTCCAGCACCAGGTCCAGACACCTCTTAAACACTTCCAGGGATGGTGACTCCACCACCTCCATGGGCAACCTAAAATAGATAGATAGTTCCATTGAGCTGCCATGGAACTGCTGACATGGTGCAATTAACTCTTGGCAAGGCTCCTGTTGCTGAATGAAGTTCTGAAATTCATGGCCAGGTCATGTGTTCAATGGGCCTGAGCTGGTCCAGACACAGAGGTGGTACTGGGAAATCAAGTCATCTGTCTGACTTGTGTTTGGGCTACTTGGATGAGTGAAATCCACTTACCTAGCAGGCGCACCAGGAGATAGTTTGCAGGGGTTAATTACTAAGGTTTTGCATTCTGGTGCAAGTTCTGTGGCAGAGTACCCAGTGGGACAGCATGTGGCTCCCCTAGGTGCATATCAGAAATAACTGAAGTGGCTGAGGGCTTTGCTATAACAAGGAGGGAATAGGGCACCTCGTACTGCAATCAGGAGTGCAGGTTTCTTACCTAGAGTCCAAGCTACTGTTTTGTTACACCTGTGTCTTTCAGGTTCATGTACTGGTCTGACTGGGGGGACAAAGCTAAGATCGAGAAAGCTGGGCTGAACGGTGTGGGGCGGCAGGTGCTGGTGACTGACAACATCGAATGGCCAAATGGCATCACACTTGGTAAGTGCCCAGGGAGGGCTACAGCATCCACTGTGGCTGAAGGAAATCTGTTTTGATTGCTAAATAAGAAAACAAAATTGTCAATGAGCAAAGGCACCTGCACACACAAATCCTAACATGCTCTGTCACTTACTGCTCACCAACACAAGCAATTTGGTTTCAGTAGCACAGGCAGGAATCTCACTGCAGTCAAAACCTCATAGTGCAGGAGCTTTGAGTTGCTTGTTGTTGTGCCTTGAAACAAAAGGAAATTCTGGGGGAGGATGCAGAGCTGTGACAACCCTTTGGAAGTCCAGGAAGCATCAGAGAGTCCTTGATGGTAGTGTCTTAGGAGCAGTGTCAAGGTCCTTCACTGGACTGATGAACGCACAGTACATGGAGGTAGATGCAGAGCCTGTTCCCTGTCATCCTGCTCTCCCAGCTGCTCAGGGCAAAATGGAACTCATCAAGGTGCAGGAGTGGAAAAGAGGTTTTATGCTCCATAGGGAACATCCTTTTCTGGGGTTAGAGCTGAGTGTGTTTAACACCATGCAGATATGACATTCTCTGCTTGGTTTTGTATATGAAAATTCTGGTCATGACAAGGGTGGAGAAGAAAATGTTGCTGCCATGGCATAGTGTTGAAGTGCTACTGCTGTGAACAAATAATGTTATCATTTAGTAATTAAGAAATTAATTAATGACTTGTTTAATTACATAACTTGTTTTGTATTGGCTCTCATCCACTTGCATTCTGTTCAGTGAATCTCATCCAAAATGAGTGGATTTGCTCCAGGAAGAGAAATGCAGTGCTTAGCAATCTAAATAACACTGGATCCTTCACTCCCACTCTTACCTGCACCCTCCCCTAAACCTGGCTGGTTGTGGCAGGAGTGTCTCCAGCAGAAGTGTTGTCCTGCCTGCAGCATGAGAAGGGTTTCTGGACCCAGGATTCTTCTTCGCTGAAAATGTGTGAATCTCACAGCTCCTTCAGAGAGGTGTTTCATTGGAATCACAGTAGCTATTTTCCAGCAAGAGGTCAAGGCCTGAACAGTCTTGAGAGGGATGAGGCTTCTTGCTGAGGCACTGACTGAGTGACTCTGTGAAGCCCAAACCGCTGCTGCCCTGCTGCTCCTGGTAACAAAAGGAGCTCATTGTACAAGGCTGTCAGTCAGGCATTCCCTGCACACACACACAGCAGAATGTGCCTCCTTTTTAATCTTATTTATAGGGTCTTATCCCAGCATATCTGGGCACTGGTTCAAAATCAGAACTAGTGTTAAAAAAAAAAAGAGGCCCAATAATAAAGAGATTAGTCATGCTGCCAGCAGGAAAAACATGCTGGGCTGGAGAAAAAGAGTTGCAAGAGCTGTGTGTAATTTTGCTTCATTGTGTTTCACTTTTCAGATTTGCTGAATCAGCGTCTCTACTGGGTAGACTCCAAATTGCATTCACTGTCCTGCATTGATTTCAATGGCAGCAACAGAAAAGTTCTGATCTCTTCTGTGGACGATCTGAGCCATCCTTTTGGTTTGGCAGTGTTTGAGGTAAGAGCAGAAAGCAGATGCAGAACAGACTGGGGACTGCAAGAGGTCTCAGAGCTGCTCATGATTAAAAGCTGTGCCTTTTGCAGAGCTCAGAGCTCAGCAAGGGCAGTGGCTGCTATAGAAACAGATTAACCTGATGTGGGTTCAGTGGGGAAAATCGGTCTTAAAGCCCTTCATCGGGAGCAATGTGTTGTCTCGTGCGTTTACCTAATGCAGTATCAGTGCATGAAGTGATCCAGGGAACAAAGGCTTCAACTTTGGCAGTCACTGTAGGTAAACTATAGCAGAGAAAGGTGTCTGGATGGCTTTTGACTCAGCAAAACCCTCTTCCTGAAATCCCTTACTCCTTCCACATGGTGTGTATGGTATCTAGGCATCTAACTTTGGGTTTCCCCAAGGCATTGCTGCTCTTTAGTGTTATCCCCATCTCTTGGGTTATTTCACCTCTGTACATTCTTCTGGTCTGAATGGCTAGTTAGAATAATAGACATCCTTTTTGCTTTTGATAAGTTGTCCTTATGGAAATCCACAAGGCTTTTAGCAGGCATAGACAGCACACATAGACAACCAAGCAACTAAATACTGTTTGATAACTGCAATTCCTGGATACCTTCTTGGCCAGTAAGTTTACATCTTCAATCATAGTATGCTATGAAAAAAATAGTAATAAAAAAGGGAAACAAGTGCTCATGTTCTGGGTGTGCTCTAGGCACTGGTCTCTTCATAGATACGTGTTTAATGCAGGCCTTATCTTAGGAAAGGAGAAAAAAATCAGCAGAAAGAACATATTTCTAGCATAGCCCTTTGGTTCTGCTGATGATCCACCCCGGTCTTAAAAACAAAAAGGATGAGAAACAGCATGGATGCAGCTCTTCTGTGCTTAACCAAACCCTGCTCCCTCACCTCAGTCTCAGAGACACTCAAAATTACTAAGCACTTTAGAAACACGTAGGAGTGCTGGATTTTTGGACATTGTCCAAAACACATTGTGCTGACTTTGTGACTGCTGGAGTTGAATCCAACTCGAGCTGGATTTGAGCAGGCTGGGTCAGGAATCCTGTGTCTTCCCTGCAGGACAGAGTGTTCTGGACTGACCTGGAGAATGAGGCGATTTTCAGTGCAAACAGGCTCAATGGCTTGGACATCTCAGTTTTGGCAGAGAATCTCAATAACCCTCATGACATTGTGGTGTTTCATGAATTAAAGCAGCCCAAAGGTAAGACATGTCCTCAGGGTGTCATGGCCCTGAATCAGGTTTGTTTGAGCTGGCAAATGAAATGCTTCCTTATGGCTCTTGATGAGAGAGAAAGCACAGGTAATAATGGGAAATCAATGCCTAATGTTTGAAGTTCTTGCATAATTAATTCAGCAGCAGCATTTATTGGAAAATCTGCAATTTGTTAATGGCTGCTTAATTAGCATCTTTGATAACAGTGAGTCACTCTTGTCACTGTGATGCTTCCCATTCATTATGTATTTGGGCAGTTTTTATAGTACTGTGTGAGGTTTCACTCCACTGTACAAACCGTAAAGGTGCTTAAGCAGCATGATTAATTGAGGTGGGGAGGGGAAGAAGGTCTTCTTAGAGGATACGATATTTCATTGCCAAGGGCAAGAAGTAAATAATTAGAAAAATAACTTGTCTTCTCTTCCATCCTTGAACAGCTCCAGATTCCTGTGAGCTCAGCCCTGAGCCAAATGGAGGCTGTGACTATTTGTGTCTCCCTGCACCTCAGATCAATCCCAATTCTCCCAAGTACACCTGTGCCTGTCCTGACAATATGTGGTTGGGTCCTGACATGAAAAAATGCTACAAAGGTAAATACAATCACAGCACCATTTTGCTGTTCCAACAAAATCAGATTTACAGGGAATATATTTCCTGATGGGAACACAAACACCTCTGTATTCAACTCCTTGCTGCCCTGTGAACAGCACTGTGGTATCCTTTGCTGAAAGCTTGCTGATTTTGGAATGCTTAGCCAGAAAAAGACACAGTAGGAAGGGGGAGGGGAAGGAATAGGGTCCAGCACTAGAAGTGTGAATGGTTAAGAAATTGATTATTCATATATTGATTATATCATCTATAGGTATATATGCAATATATATTTTATCTAGCTATTGATATCTATATATCTACATGTATATATTTACCTACAGCTAGAGACTGGATCTGGAGAGGCCACAGTTGTTGCTGATAATATCCTGGAGAGATGAGTGGTTTCCATGTAGTTTTCTTTAACATGCAAAGAGTTCCTGGTACAAACTCAGTATCTTCTAAGGTTCTGAAAAAAACCCACAAGTTTATGAACTTTAGTACCTTCCGTCTAGAGTGCTTTATTAATATTAACAAATTAAGCTTGACTTCAGGAAATCATTTCTGTAACTTTAGGCAGAGAATGGTCTGACTACCTGGGAAATGGAATTGGAATTTGCTTTCTGCTTCTATTCATTAAATATAACAGTCCTCCCTGGATTTATATCACCATCTGTGATTTGCTTTGTGTATTTGCTTTAACCAAATTTCATTGTTGCCCTCGATTTTCAGATCTTCCAACTACTTCAGCTCCTGCACTGGTTTCCACAACCACAGCATCCCATACTGCTGGTACCACAACCATCCCAACTGCACCTGGCACTGCCAATGACACCACTGAAGTCATCCCCAAAGCTGTACCAGAAGCTACAATTACCACTCCAAGTCTTTATTTACCTTCCACCACATCCATCCTGATAGATTCTGAGATGACCACTGGAAACAGCAATTTATCACAGCACTGTAAGAGAATGAGATTCCTCTTTTCTTTTCCTATATACACCATATCACAGCACCTTGTGCACTAATGTCTGAGGTACAGGTGGGTCAGATGCAGCACAGCCTGTTGGATAGCAGGAGACCTGAGGAACTTCCATCAGGTTTTCACCCAAGGCACATGAAACAGGCTCAAGAGATGAGGCCCTGAGAGCTCACACTAGTCCTCGCCTTGTGCCCAAGACAAGTCCATCACAGCTTCAGTGCTACAGGCAGTAGAAAGGATGATTCCACAGGTGCTTCACCTATTTTAATTGTTTAATTGCTACTGTGATCCAGCACAAGCTGTGAGTGAAAAATGCTCCCTGTGTGGCTTTAGTGCTGCTGGACACGTGGAATCACTACAGCCCAAGACAAGCTGCCACTGCTTTGTGTAGCTGTGCTTGGCATGTTAATGTGGCCTCACCATGACACAGGTTTGAAGTTTTGCATTATTTATCAGAAGAGCATCCCAATGGAGAGCACTAACAGGCTCTTCTCAAGTTCACCCTCCATAATGAGCGAACAGTGGAACTCCAGCCTACATCTTGAAGCTAACAAGTAATTCCTCCAGATCTGCTGACAAAGCAAAGCAGAAAGGCTGAACTGCTTCTCAAAAAAGACTCCAATTCTAGTCCAGAGAGAAGACTTTGCTCTTCAGGACCTCGAACAGATCTAGATTGCTTTAAAAGCAGTAAAATACTTCTTTTCCCCAAAGGTTTCACTGTTTCCATTGCATCTGGAAAGCAGCAATACATACTCTGTGCTGCATAGGGAAAACACAACCCAATGTCTAAAATAAATTCAGCTAAGTTCTCATTGTGCAAGTTTCTTTCAAATGCAGTAATTACCTTTGCAATAAAACATGGAAGCAAGGTGCTTTTATTGTCCCCATTGGAACCAGTCTGGTTTGTTATTAGGTAAATAACTATGTAAAAAACAGCCTGCCACAGGGAAGTGTTCAAAAGTTCCATGAATTTGTATATCAAAAGAAAAAAGTTAGTTCCTCCTCTCTCAATTCCTGATATTTTGGCAAGAGCAAATTTTCTATGCTGATCCCTTATATAAGAGCTCAGAGCAAACATTTTAAAGCACAGAACTTGAAAGATATATTGATTTTTTTTATTATTATACTTTCCTGTAATCGTTTTTTTCCTCTTGTAAGTACAGTATGGAGTTCTGGGGCACTCTTGCATACTGGGGCAGACTGCAGCAGTGATAGATGTGTTCACCAGCTCCAGAGCTGTAAATAATAAAAATGGGGGAAAAATTAAGCAGAGAAGCTGTGCAGTTGGCTTTGAACTACATTCCTTTTCTGACAGCTCAATAAATCATTAATTGTGTCAGTACTAGAAAGTGTTCTGCTGTGGATTTTTAAGAGCACTATTCACCATCCCCAGATCCATGCGTGGAATTTCCAGTACATATCACGTTTTTTAAACTGGCCTTCTTTTTTGTGCTGGTAAATCAGCAGCACAAGTCCAGTCACCTCTCTGTGGTTAGAGCTTCTCTGTACTGAGCCTGTCCCTTTGCTGCCCCCACTCTCTGTGCAGTGTGTGCTCCTGTGAGGCAGCAGTGCTGCAGGGCCAGGCTGCTCCTCCATCCTGAGCTCAGCTCAGATCTGGGGGTGCTTCTTCTCCCTAAGCATTTTATCATGAAACTCTTCATAAACTCTTTGATTACAAAAGCTTTCTGGAAGTAAAACATAGGTACTAACATAAAACATTCTTTGACACCAGCAAATGATTAAGTGATCAGAATGACTTCTGTAATTACAGATGCAAATGATGACGAAGGCTTCGGTTCAACTGTGACAGCAGCTGTGATTGGAATTGTCATTCCTGTGGGTAAGCTGATTGGATTTAACCTTTGGAGGAGGTCACACCAGAGTGCCAGTGTAAATACACTCTTCTGATGTTCAGGGCTGGGGTGG
>NW_008659320.1:21682-23360 GCF_000695815.1 Acanthisitta chloris
GGAGAAGTAGCCCCAAAAGTCACCTTTAAGACAATTAAACAGGGATGGCTACTGGCAACATCCCCGCAGATCCATGCCTGGCTAACAGTCCTTTCTCCCCCCTCTCCTCAGTGGTCATTGGCTTACTGTGCATGGGGGGATACCTCATCTGGAGAAACTGGAAACGGAAGAACACTAAAAGCATGAACTTTGATAATCCAGTGTACAGGAAGACAACAGAAGAGGAGGATGAAGACGAAATCCACATTGGGCGAACTGCCCAGATCGGACACGTCTACCCTGCAGTAAGTACCTGAGGAAGTGGCTGATGGAGGAGATGAATTCTGTTGAGAGTTTCAATACAGAATTATCTCCAGCCCATTAGTGTTGGTCATGTGCCATTAATGACAAGAACCAGAACCTCTTTAATACCATTCATTAGGCAGAAACTAAATTTCTAGGCAGCTCATGCAGTTGGCTTAGAATATAGAGCTCTGTAAAATATGATATTCCATTCCAATGAAGAACAATTGTCCTAATCAAGGTACTAAGCTGACAAGAGTAAAGCTACCTCAGTATGGGGCAGGTGAGTCCTTATCCTTTAGTGGATTCTCTTATATCTCTGCTTAGACTGCTACCAAGTGTCTAAACTATCTTTAGGATAAATGAAGTTTCTCTACAAACCAGGGAGAATATTTTCTCCATAACAACCATGTAAAAGAAAAGTCACATTCCTCACAAGGAGGAGTGAATGAGGTTCTCTATGGAGTTGAGGAATGTCTCTGAGCAGCAGCCCTGGGGAGCTGAGCACTGGCAGGTACAGCTGCACTGTGTTTTCAGAAGAGAGCACAAAGATGCATAAGCTCTGAGTGAAGAGACAGGCATGTAGGTCGTGCCCTATGTCATCTAAAGGTCCTGCACAAGATCACACCAGAGCAGGTGCCATCCCTTACAAGGAACCTTATCCACTGCACAAGGGTACTAAAGTTTCCAACATCTCTTTAGCAACACTTGAGCAAGTGACCTGATTGGGGGGGCGGGAGGGGAACACATTTGTCACCAATACACTTGGGTCAACAACGAGAGTTTTCACAAGAAATAGAAGTTAGCAACAACATCACAATTAACAGACTTCCTCAAGTGTGTCCTTTTCCCTCCCAGCGTGTAGCGTTAAGCTTAGAAGACGACGGGTTACCATGAGGATGAAGTTGCTACTCCGAACAACACACTGAACAAATCTGCTTTGGATCACAGAACCTGCTTCTTCTTTTTGATCATTATTTATGTTGCAGAAGGGTAACCACAAAGTTATAATGAACTGCAAACATCCAAAGGATGTGAGAGTTTTGTATGTATAATCTTTTATACACACTTTAACTTGTTGCACTACCCATTTGTGATAGTGAATAAGCAACAGCTGAGCTACTAACTCAATGTACATAACCAGCCAGGCTGAAGGTTCAGTAGCTATTGCTTTATTTTAAGACTATATTTATAGATATTTTGTAAATATGTTGAATATGCTTTGTGGCTATCCATCAACATAAGTAAAACAAATCCTGTACAGGCAGTTTAGAAATATTTATTAACAAAACCTGGATTATAAGATCTGTTCTGTAAATATAGTAGAGGGGTGAGAGTATTTATTTTTTGTATGTTTGGCTTGCTGTGCATAGATTATCTGTGTATATATCTATCT
>NW_008659321.1:0-16647 GCF_000695815.1 Acanthisitta chloris
CACGAGTTGCTATGGCACCGCAAACACTGCCCGGAGCGCCCAGGCGAGCCCGGACACGCGGCTGCTGCTCCGCGCGCAGAGACGCCTCGGAAACACTTGTAGCTAGAAACTAGTTTAAACGCTGCCAGAACGTTGGCTACCTTGGCTCGAGGGGTATAAGGAAATGTCACGTTTCTGTTAGGGCTGTGTGTGGTGTGTTGTGCCAGTGCACAGTTCAGGCTCCTGTATGAGGATCTCAGTGGGCTTTAGGTGGTACACAGCTGGGAATCTGAAAAACATCCTGCCTGGGGAGTAACTGGTCCCAGTACTGTACAAATTCTTCAGACACCTCCAGGGTTTTTTCGGTATGAAAGTTCACTCAAAGGTTCTACTGCTGCTTATTTCCACAACAGCACGGCTCTTCAAAGAATCATAGAGTCAACCAGGTTGGAAAAGACCTCAAAGATCATCGAGTCCAACCCTACTGTTGTTACCAGACCATAGCACTAAGTTCCACATCCAGTCTCATCTTGAAAACCTCCAGGGATGGTGAATCCACCACCTCCCTGGGCAGTCCATTCCAATCTCTGATTACTCTTTCCATAAAAAAATCTCTTCCTAATATCCAACCTAAACCTCCCCTGGCAGAGCTTGAGTCTGTGCCCTCTTGTCCTACTGCTGGTTGCCTGGGAGAAGAGACACAACCTCCTGTCAGGGAGTTGTAGAGGGTGATAAGGTCTCCCCTGAGCCTCCTCTTCTCCAGGCTAAACACCCCCAGCTCCCTCAGCCTCTCCTCATAGCACTTGTGCTCGAGTCCCTTCACCAGCCTCGTTGCTCTTCTCTGGACCTGTTCGAGCACTTCAGTATCCTTCCTGAACTGAGAGGCCCAGGCAAGAAGTTTTTAGTAGCCTGGCAAAAATCTCACTGGGGTCAGTTGTACAAGATGTCATGTATGCAAGTTGCATGAAGGGCTCCTTTGAAAAGCCTTATAGAATCACAGAATCATAGAATTTTAGGGGTTGGAATGGACATTACCGATCGTCTGTTTTCAACCCCCCTGCCATGGGCAGGGACACCTCCCCACCACACCAGGTTGCTCAAGGCTTCATCCAACCTGGCTTTGAACACTGTCAGGTTTGGGGCATCCACTACCACCCTGGGCAACCTGTCGCAGTGTCTCACCACTCTCACAGTAAAAACTTCTTCCTAATATCTAACCTAAATTTCCTCTCTTTAAATTTGTACCCATTACTCCTTGTCCTATCACTGCAGCTCCTAATAAAGAGTCCCTCTCCTCATCCATCAGCTGTCCTCACAAATTGCCCGAAACGCACCGAGACCCTCCCATATTCCTATCAAAATCTGTCATTTGTGCCCCCTTTCACAGAACAGTACAATATCTCCAGTCATACTCCCCAGCTGTGAAAAAGAGTTGCTCATACATGACTTTGGTGGAATCTATGATCAAGTAAAACCAGAACAAATGCACATGCTCAGGGACTGCAGCTTAAAGTCCAGGAATTGATGAATGTTAAAAATGAACTAGAAGCAAATCAAATATCATAGAAGCAGGGGAAATGGCTTATTCTCCTAGAAGCACATGATATTTTACACCCTCTACTCCAGATATGTATTCCTGCTCCTGGGGATTCCTGCCCAAATACAATCATGGCTCTAATTGCTAAATGTCAGAATAACACATCTTCTAACTGTCTTCACGGAATATTGCTAGCTGTCTGATTAGATTTTTAGTGTGGGGAGAACAGTATTTGCAAAGACCTAAGAGATAAGCTGTATAATGTCTTAGCAAGATACACATTCCAGCCAACAGTGTCATATATATATGAAGAATATATTCAACAGAAGCAGAGAATAAAATATAAAAACTCAAACAAGTGAGCTATGGACAATTTAAATAGTATGATCAGTATTCTGATGAAGCATTAACTATTCTTAAGTTCTCTGTATGCAAATTCTATTCAATAAGACATGTCAAGCAGTAGGTTAACACTGAATGCCACACATTTAAACACATGATTTCTCAGTGCCATGTATCAGGACACTATGAAATATTTCTAACAGGTATACTTAATGTATATGTAAGAGAAATATGCATAACAAGATAGCACATAAAATGTGAAGTTAAACCTTTCCAACAGGTAGAAGAACTGCACTCCATTGATTATGAGGGTGGATTGTCTCATAACTAAACTACTTATTATGATTTTAAATGTTTAAGCTAATGTTCATTCCACTCATTTTCTCCTGCCCCTTTTTCTTTCTGATGTAGGTATAAATATAGTCTTTTGTTGTATAACTTTCTCCTAAACTTCCGTAATTGTTTGTAACTTTTGAAGAAAAGAACAGCAGAAACATGACAAATGTGTCATTCTTTTTTTTTAGTTAGAAGTGGAACCCACAGGTCAGCTTAGACAGAACTGAAGTCTGGAAATTAGTCGATTAAAAAAAATAAAATAAAAATGGTCCTTTTTCTCTACTTCTGTCATCTGCTGTATTTTGATATAAAACACTTAGGTCAGTGTGATCTTTGTAGAGTGCTTAAAAGATTGCAATTTGGATTAAGCTCATCAGGAAATTGAGGTCATGAAGTTCCTCATAATTAATTACTCATTGAAAAGGTAGCAAATACTATTAACAAAAATGCAGATATACCTCTAGAGAGATACTCAAGGGCAGCTACTGATTTTCAATAGAAATACTCCATTTCAGATATAAGTGGGCATTGCTTCATGTGATAGCTTTAATACCTAAACATATTTTCAGAAATCCAACTTCAGTTAAATGCAACTACTGTTTCATTTTTTCAAAGATTACTACGTACATTCTAGCTTTGCATCTGAAAGCTGCAATCTCATAAACTGGAAAGAGGTGCTAGGAAATCTGTTTAAATTTTGACTGCAGAAGTGCCAAAATCGGCCTCAGATCTTGAGAGGGAAGTACAAATCAGCTGTCAGACAGCTGACCTCAAATGCCTTGAGTTACTCTGTTGGTAAAATCGCAGAGGCAGCCTGTTGTGGTGGTATGTTCTCTGTGTTGAATTTGGTAGTTCTACTTTACAGGCGCAGTTTAATACAGTTCTGTGGCTGTCAGAAAAAATAATGCAAATGCCTGAGAAAGCTGTTATTGGGAATATTAGCAGTCCAGAGAATTCGAAAAGGAGAAAAAATACATTCCTGAAGATAGCCTAGGTGAAGACAAGAAGGTGCCTAAAAATAAAATAGGATGGGCCAATGGCATCCTGGCTTGTATCAGAAATACTGTGGCCAGCAGGACTAGGGAAGTGACCATCTCCCTGCACTTGGCACTGGTGAGGCCACACCTTGAGTACTGTGCCCCTCACTGCAAGAAATACATTGAGGTGCTGGAAAGTGTTCAGAGAAGGGCAACGAAGCTGGTGAACGGTCTGGAGCACAAGTCCTGTGAGGTGTGGCTGAGGGAGCTGGCCCAAGAATTCCTATAACAATTATATTCTATCAGGGCAATGCAGAGGTGTTCTATCAAATTTAAAGGCTTTAAGTAATGTTTGATTTTCATTTGCTTAATATGGGTCTTGGAAAACATAAAGGGAATGCAGAGACATATCTGGAAAGTAAATCAGAATTTGGAAGGACCACTCAGCAATTTGTACTTTTGCTACCTCCTACATGCCAGCTACCTGCTTCACACCTGCAGTCATCTGATTCCTTCACAAATTTGTATTAGTGACTTAA
Source organism: Acanthisitta chloris (assembly GCF_000695815.1). Taxonomy (NCBI): domain Eukaryota; kingdom Metazoa; phylum Chordata; class Aves; order Passeriformes; family Acanthisittidae; genus Acanthisitta; species Acanthisitta chloris. The sequence continues at coordinate 3,711 of NW_008659321.1, forward strand.
GGCATAGCTCCTAGAACTTTAGGAGAATATCACACTCGCTTTTCTAATTTTGGAAAGGAGCATTAAGACTTAATTGAAAAAGCTATTTGGTACTATTGTGATATAAAATTATAAGCAATAATAATAGAAATAAATTATTTAGAAAGATTATTAGAAATAAAGTCATTCTGCAAACACAGTATGAAAATCAGGAAAGAACTACTTGATCCATAGCTATGAAACTCCATACAAGATAAAAACATTGTCATGGGGCATAAGTTTACAGCAGGGCAGAGAGAGGTTTTTGCTAGCAGCTCTTCTACAGTTCATGTAGCATCTCTCAACTGAAACATAAGATACAGATCAGAAAATTGTGACAGTTATTTTTCACAGAGATTTCACTATCAGGGGATATATCAAAAATTTTGGCACTCTGCACAAAAGATTGCATTGTTACTGTCTATTATCTATTTTTCACATAGATAAACCGGAGTCATGGTTTGTAACATATTCTGGCTGCACTAATTTAAGCTTTTCAAGTTTACCACCACTTCTTACCTTTAGTTGTACAAGTAAATTTCATGACAATTTTTTTTCCCTGGGGTTACTGGCAGCTTGGTTTAAATCAGGTCAGTTTCTTGATCTTGGCTTGACAGGTGTTCCAGTCAACTAAAGGTTCAATGCAAGAGGCATATGAAGAAATTTCAGCAGATAGGAATAACATACGTCAATAATGTCAAACACATCCTTTAGCAAATCATCTCCTGGCAGTAGGTGTCATATACCCAAAAAACCCCATGGAATGTATGTCTGCCTCTCCAGTCCTGGTGTTATCAAACAGGTGTCAACAACAGTTCCCAGACCCAGGACTCCTCAGCTAAGTGAGATATTACTGATGCATTGAGCCTGTAGATAGCAGCAGTGCTGTTTGAGACAAAACGCTGACCACCAGTTCCCACCTTTTTGTGCTATACTACTATGGCTGCTGTGGAGTTCTATAGTGAAGCAGATTGGGGCACTGATTCAGTGGAAAATAAAAATCACGAGAGAACAAAATTTCGCGCTCATCAGCTTCCAGAACACACAGTGTCCACTCAGCAGATGCTAAGTATTGCAAAAGAATCCATAACTAAGAGGTGCTCCTTAAGATTAGAATAAGGATTCAGAAAAGCATATAAAATTACAGACAACTTACCTTGTAGGTATTCTACTTTCTTAACTACTTTTTGCACTCCTGGACTCCAGAACTACCTAGTTAAAGAACAAAGAAGACATTAAGTTCCAAAATTCTCTCCCAGTCTTCACTGAACAGATTATACCTTCAAAAACACCAATACTGCCATTCTAATATCAATTAAAATAAATTACATAGGAATACTTAGTCTCTTCCCACATTTGAGTTTAAAAAAGTTTGTTTTCCCTTTCTTGTTCACTAGAGTCTCCAGAACATCAATTAAGTATGAATAAAATGCATGCAATATTTTTCCTGTGACCATTTTAAAGTCATGATAGAGAAGACATTTGTATTCATACTTTGTAAAACCATTTTGGATTTTTATCAAATATATTTTCTGTACTTAGGGAATAAGGTCCAGTGTGTGCAGCTCCTGAAACTATCAATTCTCAAATACTTCAACTGCAAAACTTCTGTGAAAGAGTTATGTTTTGTAGCCAACCCCAGACTGGCATGGAGACTGCTGGATAATCCAAGTCCATGGCTGAGAGGAACTGAGCCAGGAGGCACTGTTTAGGTCAATCTATGATTCTCTGATCTTGCCTGGTTGCAGTAGGACCTGGCTGTGTGCCCAGCACAGCTCCACCTTGTAAAGGAGGCCCTTGAGAAGTAATACCACCCGAATTGCTTCCCAGGATGCCACTCTTCACTTGTAGATTCTGGAATGCAGCTCCTGGGGGCAGGAATTAATGGTCATCGGTGCTTTAAGCCATTCAAAACATTTTCATTTGTAATGTTGAGTTAGTGTGTAAGGGTTAAAGCAAGAAGAAAAACTGCTGAAGTCCTGCTCTGTAAGAAAAATCTTTGGTGCCCCCTTGTGATAAAAATATTTTATCAACAGCATTTGAAATCGAGGACTATTCTCAGTGAGGAAAGCTGTTCAACCCTTCAGATAGTTTCATATTTAAGTAAGGTAATTGAGCAAAGCATTTCAAGAATTAGTTTGGGGGGTTGTTATCCATTCCATGGTGTATGACATTATCCCTGGACCACTTTATGACAATCACTTAAGCCAAGGGAAAAGTCCAGAACAGGAACTTAAACAGTGCACCAGTGTGCACTTCTGTCTGGAGAGAAAATGGGACCCATCACACTCCGTCTTATTATGCCTATTTGGATATGGAGTCTTGAACAATTTCTTGACAGGAACACTTTCAACAAAAAACCCTGCAAAATTTCATGGGAGTGCTGCTTTTGTACAAATCTTTTCCAAAGAGAGGACAATGTTCTCAGCACAAGCAAAACTCACATTTAAATGCCAAAGATGTCGCTGTGGCCACAGTCACCATAGCATGTAATCCATCAAAATGTGCACCAGGAAAACAGGAGGGATTCATACCAGAGGAAAACTTCATTTTGTATCCCAGTGGTGTGTGTACACAGAGGCTGTGTACTGAACTGCTGAGTCCTGGCAGATATGTTCTTCAGGAACCAAATAAAGTATTGCATGCAATTCTGTACTTCGGTTCACAGGTACTTTTAATGGCTGCTCAGTGTATAGGAGAGAGGAGTCATCCATTTAGGCAGCAACAGCATTTTAGGATGATGATTAACATCAAAGTGGAAGACCACTGCACCACTGCTGACTAATTCAGCAATAATCTTGCAGCTCCAAATCATAACTTTTACCAAATGTTACTGTGTTTATCTAGGGCATTATTGCTTCCCAGCTAGCTGTTCCTCTTCTCCCAAAACTTACTATCCTTCTACCACTTCATCATGAAACAACATTTAAGTTTAAATAGTGTATGGAAAGAGGTTATTCACTATGATTTCAGAGTGAAAAGCAGCAACGTAATACATGCAGTTTCCACATCCTGTTTGCTAGACATTAAAGGTGCCTGCAGAGTTAAGACAAACACCCTTGCAGAACTGCTTTCAAGAATGAGTTTTAAAGCACAGAGCAGAAAAGTTGGAGGAGTGTTAACACATGAACTCCAGTCTCCAAGTCAGAAATCTAAATTTATATAAAACTTCTAGTATTCAATCGTGTTTATAAGTTCATTAAAAACACCGTACCATCCATACATTCAATTGAAGAGGTGGTTTCTTTACTACTCACACATTAACATTAGCCCAATAAGGTCTTACTAGCATTTAGGCTTCCAACAAGTTTCAGTAGGTTCTAACACTCCACAGAAACTTGTCAAAGTCAAGAGGAAAAAATGTGTTGTCTTTTTGTAATGACCATTTCAACTAATCAGACCTCAGAAAGTCAGAAAATGAAAGCAAGCTTTGTTTTTCTTTAACTACAAATAAATACATCATTCCCAAGACACAGTCAGATTTTGTTGGGGCATCTGACAAGTGATAACAGAATCTCCTACATGTTTCACATTAAAAAAATCCTATAAGATTCAGTACAAACAAAAAATTTCACACCTGTAAAAATATAATCACAACAAATACTAAATCCTCACAAGACTGAAGCAAAGAAAGAAAAAGCCTGAAACTTAGCAGTACAAAGTATGAGGTTACACACTTTAGGTTCATCAGAAATTTATGGAAAAAATTGGGATCTTTTCAAAATTCCTGAGAATGTGGGAGCAATTACACCTAGTGACTAAACTGTGAGTGTGCAGAAGACATCTAAAAGAAATGTTAATCTTAGTATGCATTGGTGAAAGGATTTCTTGTAGAGAAAAGAAAGCCTTGATATTATTCAAGCTCTTGCAGAGGTTTCACCTAGAATACTGGTTGCATTGACTCAAAGGACAGAGCCCAGTGGAAACACTGAAGAGTTGTTAGATACAACCTCTGTTGCTGGATTGCCTTAAGACATGAGACGAAATTCAGAGTTTTTTGTCAATGAAATAACAATCATAATATTGAGGGCAAAAAAGTCTAAAGGGAGGATCAAATGTACGGAAAACTATTTTAAAAGCAATGCTATTAAGAAGGCAACAGGTTAAGTGACTAGTAGAGCAATCAAGAATAGGTCACCAACATGATCATGGGATAGTATTCTATCTAGTTTTAAGATAGAACTTGATGAGTTGACATAAGAGCTTGGCACTAGACTCCAGGAGTCTCTTTTTAATCTGACACTGCTGTACTTCCTCATGTCCCTAAGAAAACAGAAAGAAAAGAATTACTTCTTATATTAAAATTAACCCACATGGCCTAAATTGCCAAAAGGTGTTCTAAAGTGTAACTAATACAGGGAATAAGAAAATAATCTGACAGATGTCGATGAACTCATTGATTTAATGAACAAAATTTTTAATCATTTTTAGCTAGTTAGTGATAAAACATACGAACATTCTCTAGACTATAAACAGTTCAAAAGATTTATAACAATTTTTTGCCTAAGCTCTTCCATACTTGTCACCAAGGAAAGAATGATCAGAGACTTAAGTAATTTCTATTTCCTTCTCACGAACCACTTGAGGTTTATGGTTGCTGCTCCAGAAAAAAAAGATTTATGAAGTACAATTCCTGAAGCAACATCTGTCAGCAGCAAAAGGTCACTTCTAATAATTCTTTTTTAGAATTTAAACCCACAGCTCTGGCTCAAACCATCATCTTCAGAAAACTAAATCCATTCCCTGGGTGTTTGCAGTCAGTATCACTCCTCTCACTATAGATCATGCCTGTCTGAAGGGAAATAAGGATTGCAGAAATAAGGTTTTCAGCAGCCCAGTAATAAACCTAATATTATCTTGAACATTATCCCCATATTCCAGAGTGAAAGACCAATTCAATCCTCCCTTTCCAATGATCTGTTGTCAACTGTAAGATGAATTCTTGAGCTGGAGAATAATCATGGGCAAGATGTTTTAGAAAACTCTTGACCATTGTAATTTCTACCCAAGGAGCACTTTTGCATCCTTCCCTGTGCTAGCACCTGACCTCAGGTGCCTGAGAATTAATTCAGCCCAATAGAAAAGGAAAGATGCTGGATGTGAATTCCTAGATTCCCTGGTACTCATAAGCTGTTTTGTGTTTGAGTTTTTTGTTTTGCTGGAGGGAAGAAGAGGTGAGGTTGGGGTTTGTTTGGTTGGGGGTGTGGGTTGTTTGCTTTTGTGTTAGGTGTTTGTTTTTTTATGAAGTAAGGACTTATGTTCTCCTCTGCTGTTTCATTCAAGTCCAGACTCGTAAAGCTTTGTGGTATCTGGTGGATACTAATTGAGGGATACAGGATACAGAAAACAAACATACTAACAGGGACTCAGAAATATTACTGCCACTCTCCTACCCCAAATACTTAATTTGTCAATAAAGCAATCATATAATGAAAGAATTTTGATTCCTTGCACCCAAACTATTAGAGGCTACTAGATAACTATAACATACTTTGTGTTCTATTAGGTGTGCTATTATTTACCCACACATTAAGTATATCACGATTTTATTTCTCCTTTGTGTCACGGCATAAAGCTAATTTCATTTTAAAGAAATCAAAAAACCCATCACTGTCATAGAGAGGACACTTATCCAGAAATGTCTGGTTCTCACTTGCCCCCACCTCTGGTGTAGCAGTGGCTAACAGCAAAGAACACATTCCATCTGAACACCATAGCACAGTTACATTTGTGATAGGCCTAACTGAATAAGAGACATGCGATTCGAGAAGACATTTTTGTGAAGCAGATTTAGAAGGAAACAAAATAACTTCTAAATATGCCAAAAGGGAGAAAAACATTTAAAAATGTGAAATAGGATTTAAGTAGTTTTCTTTCAAGTTACTCCTTGTTGAATGAACAATGCAGACATCAAAGATACTGCCTTTAAAAGACAAATGGTGCCTGTACCAAAACCAATTTACCACCCCTATTCTCCCTGCGTTATTCAGATTTTAGCGAAAGAAAACTCTCTGGAAATGGTCACACAACTCTTACCAGAATTTTTTGAAATTGAAAGGATACTTAATAACTGATTCTTGACTTGGGAACTAAGTTTCCACACAGCTTTCCCGCCAAAGGTGCACCTATTTCAGTAACACTTCCAGAATTCTTGCACCTCATGTATTTCTGGACTGGACTGCAATACTCCACATTAGGCGAGCGAAATCCTCTCACTGTCTGGCATAAGTCTCCCATCAATTTCAATAATGCATTTAAAGTTGCCTTTTTTGTTTGGTTTTTTTTTTTTAGACATTTTAGATATAGTGGCTTTTAGCAAAGGCAAAATGCAGTGATGCCTATAGCAGTCTGACATGTTGACATGAAGTACTTCAGCATTGCTGTTACTACTATCCCCTATTTTATTTGATAGTTCAACAATAAGAAGCAAAACTAATCCAAAATAAGTTATTAGAATCTATATGCATTCAGATTCCTGTGTAATATGACTTCCTGCCTAGAAATGTGTTCATCATGTCAGTTTAACCTTTAATAGAAAATACTAAACATTTCTTAAAATTTACAGTTACTTTATACCTAAGAATAGAAGAACAAATCCAACGGATCTTTAAAGCAAACTAATTTTCAAGTAGATCTTGAACACTTAAAGTTCTAAACAATTAGGCAAACACAAATATTGAACAAATCGAGTCATTTAACAATTTCCCCACTTGCAGTCTCCTCCTCTGTAATGAATGCTGTTCTCCCTAAATCAAACCTACATACACATACCTCTATATTCCCTAGTTTGGCCCCAAATCCTTCACCTCAATTGTTACATCAGAATAGACACAAAAGTCTTCAAGTGCTACCAGTCCAACCTGGGACAAGGATGATGGAAAATCTCAGCAAACACAAATAAGTAGACAATTAAGGTGTCTTATATTCATGCAATAAACATGATTTTCTAACAGATACAGAGGAAAAGGGAGTAGAAAGCAAAGAGCTGTCAATTTCAGGCAATAAAGGGATGTGTGAATAAATATTAGAGACAACTATGCAGCTTATTGCTTACCTGAAGGATTTTTTTAAAAATTAGACTACTAAGTGTTAAGGCTTACCTACAAATGCACACAATAAAATTTCATCACAAAACAACAACAGAGGGAGAACAGGGAAGAAATGTAAGACACTTGTGACAAATGAACTCTTTGAAAGGACAAGTAGGACAATCAATTATAGAAGTAAATTGATATTCTATCTTCATAGAAGAAGTACTGTGTCCATTTCTGTATTTTGAGTTGTTTATAATTGCTAGGAGGTTTCAAAAAATAGAAAACAACAAAAATCCACACAAAAATAATTTGAGAACCAAGCGGCAGATTGAGTTAGTTTTCTGTAAAAGATTAGCATATTTAGTTCAAGAGCAAATTCAGTGAACTCCCTTAATTAAATCTACACATAGAGAAAGAATGATTTCTAGCCTTAGATAATCCTTTAATTCAAGCAGAAGATTATGTAGTTCCTGGGAGCTGAAGTCAACTCAGATTAAGTATAAAAGTAAGTTCACAACATCAATGGTAATGCCGGAGCATTTTCAGAGATGTGAACATATATCACCAGAGGTTTTCAAGACAAAAACTCTGTAAAAAGCAGTACAGTGGAATATCCACACAGCATCAGCCTCGTTCAGAAATTACTATTCTATTGACTTGCATTACAGGGGCTAAGAGAACAACAAATTCATTATTCTGATAAAAAATTCAGACAACTAATATATTGGTTTTGAGGTGTCACCACTGATAAAAATAAAAGTATTGTTTTCAGAGGTACCTCGTGCCCCACTTAGAGACATTTCTTAAAGTTACTGCAATTTCAAATGAACAAATAAATGCCATTGCAAAGATTTGTAAAAAATATTTTTCTTTAATTTGTTCTTAAGACAAGAACCACATTTTTTTAAACATGTATGAGGTGCTATAAGCTGAATATTGAACACTACATTTAAGATACTTTATTAAAAAACTAAGATGTTAGTAAGTGCCTAGCTACTACACAACAGGTAAAACAAGACATAGAATACTTTTAAAGGTTCATTTTTTTAAAAAACAGCAACATCGTAAAATGATTAAGACATACGCATGAGAAGTTACCTTGGTAAGTCAGCAAGAACTAAATGAATGAGGCTTTCTAAACCTATGTGTTTGGGAAGAACAGGAACAAGCTTAGAAACATGGGGGAAGAGGAACTAAATGTAAGGACTTGCATGCCTTACAAATTCAGAGTCTTTTTAAATTTCTTTTGCTTTGGGCACTTCCTGGTAGAGCATCTCTCTTATTCTTCCGTTTTGCAGATAAACTGCTACATTCAGTGGACCCATGGAATGCCTGCAGACACAAAATACAGAACTCAAATGCACATGCCTCTCTGCTGCACAGTCCCCATTTCTTTACCAGCTGATATTTAGCAGGGTATTGGCATCTTGGACAGGGTTTTAGAGCTTCATCTGTGAACAGAGTTTTAGCAACCTGTAGCAAGGGGAGAGGAAGAAGAGATACTTAGTTCTTATAAACAAAAACTTTCTGAAAACTGGAAGTGAAATATTTCTTGGATACCCACTTTCATGTATTCCTCCTGTCTACTAGTTGAGTGGGGAAGAGAACTGCATCTCCTGGGTGTGAGTTCCTTGTGTGAAGGTGGTGTTTGTGACACAGGAGTTCTGGCTTGAGCCTGAACAGGCCTTAGAGCAGATCTGTTGAGAATATTAAGTCTTGTGGCAGCATCTTCAGCTTTCCTTAAATATTCCTGTTAGTTTAGAAATATAAAGGGGAAAAAAAAAAAAGGAATCAAATTAGGGTTTTATTTCTTTTGAGATTTGCAGCTGGATTTCACTTGTTTGATTTCCCTCTGCAACAACAAATTAGAAAAGTATTTCCCATTAAATGTTTAGATTTAGTAAGGGATAAAGACACAGGAAAAACAAAGTCCCATGATCAGGGTAAAAAGCCTTTTAGCACTGTCTTTTAGCACTCTGCTGGTCCTCATGTTTCTGAATTAGGACACACCTCAAAAGCAAGAATGGAAAAAGCAAACAGGCTTTGTCACAATTAAAGCAAGGTTACACTGAAGTGTATTGCATATGGACGATCTGAAAAAAATCATGCTATTAATGTGCTTACTTTTCTAGGTACCCCTTAAAAACTTCTCTATGTCCTTCTGATGTTCACAAACACCCTGAAGCTTAGCCACAAGCAGTCCTGAGCAATCAGGAAATAATCTAGAGTGGGTCCTACAGCACTGCAGACTAGAGTGAAATGGAAAATGAGGAACAGCAGGGCACAATGGTATGAACAGAGTTTAAAAACTTAAGTCAGAATCAGTCAGACAGTAACTGTTTCTATCAGCCACTTTTCTGTAGCTTTACAAGATGTTTCCTCTTTCCTTTGACCTGTCTTCTTTCACATTTGAAAAAAATATTAGCCTTTGAGAACCGCCTTACCCCAGCTTCTTCCGTCAGGTGTTTTATGTACGACTTTCTCCTCTTATCTGCACTTCTATCTTGCACAATGATTTCACGCCAGTTTTTGCTTACTTTCCAAACGCTGGAACAAATTAATGAAGACAATTACCCACTTTCACACATTTCCAAGTAGTGCAGAACTCACAACAGTAAGACTAAGTGGTAAAGATTTTTGCATGGTTTCATATACTCTTGGTCATTTTACAGATATTGCTCTATCCTAGCTCACCATATTGTTATGAACCACAGAGCTCGTGCTCTCACACACCACTGGATAGGATAACAAGAGCTGAGAGAACAATTGCAATAACACAGCATATCTCTGACTTACAAAATGTAGTTTCTCCCCTCCACACAAGCCATTTACACCAAGATTGTTTCTAAAGTCACATTTTTGTGTGTAGTGATCTGAAAACAAAATGTGCCCTTATACTTCCAGCTACTCACCCATTCTCTTTGTAAATAACACAAAACTCTTGATTTCTCTGAGGTATGACAGTTTCTGTTGATTAAAAATTAATCTAGAAGATTACTCATGAAACAAGATTCTTTGAGCATCTTTGTGCTTAGAAATAACTGAGGAAATTAAATATGCAAGGGAAAAAAATCTAGAAAACGTATTTTGAGTACTATGCATTATTGAGGAACTCGCAATGGGAACAAATTACTTTTTAGATTTAAAGGAACTTTGAATATATTTTAAAAGTACTGTGATTTAGTTTTAAGCTTACTATTTTTCATGTCTGTTTTCCTCTTGTAGTCCTCCTATATAATACATTTTTAGAACTTGGTTAATAGTGACAAAACTTTTTAATTTCCTCAGAAACAGATTCTATTGACAATACCTGCTATTTTAGAATTAACTCTAATTTATTTGCAGCAACAGATATTTTTCCTTTCTTTTGTGCGTGAAGCAATAGTACTTACCTGCATAGACTTTCCACTGTCAAAGCATCTAAAACTATAGCAAGAACATGTTTTAAATTTCTGTATTTTAATTCTGTTAAAATGTCTAATTTTTCAAGGCCCATTTTCTTCCCAATAAGTCCAGCAAGAACATGATCTAATGCAAATATTTCTGTTCCATCAACTTTCCCTGATATTTGCTTTTGGTCAGATCTTTGTCTTTGCAAGCAAATGTCATGAACTATTTTCAGAGCTGGAGTTCTTGAGAGATCCATGACCAGGTCTCCACTAGGCTGTTCTTTTAGAACTATTTCATGATCTTCACTGACAAAGTGTCTTCCTTCTGTTAGTATATGCTTTGAAGTAGGACCACCACGATTATCTTCTGTCTCTGATTGTGAGCCCTGTTCCTGAAGAGTGGATAACCTTCTCACTCGTTCGAGTTTTCTGCTCTTTCTTTTACTCTCTGGAAGTTTGGAATCTTCTTTATGTGTTTGGAAGAGCTGTTGGAAAGATCCCTCATGATCAGAAAATGAGTCTCCCGATTTGTCCAAAGGAAGTGAATTATACCCGCTGTCCTCAGGTGTTGAGAGATCTGGATAATTTGCCACCTTAACAGAGGGAGAGTTTATGTCACACAGCCCAAAGTTCAAGTTCTCTACAAGACTGTTGATAGAAGTCAGGAACTTACCCTCATTGGCCTCAGGTAACAGGTTGTAAGTAGGAGTCCTGAGCACCCCATCACTACCACTGTCAAGAACACTTTCACTGAATTCATCAGCATTACCAACAATAACATCCTTACACTGAATTGGAGACAAACTTTCTGATTCCAGCAGTAAAGGGTCCTTACCCTGGGACTCTAGTGTGGAAGTCCTTTGTTGAGAAAAGGAAAGCCTACGTTTTGGAGAATCAGATTTAGAGTCCTCGCATTTTGAAGTGCTATTTGTCAGAAGATCATAAGTTTTACCTTTTGGAGAACCTGCAGCAGTTTGTGAAAGTTTTTCTTCAGAGCTCAGAACACAAGAGAAAATTTTTTTACTGATACTTCCCAAAGAATCTTGTCTTTCACAGCATTCTGAGGTTGTGCCATCTTGAACACTCCTAGGTAAAAGCAGCCTCCTGCGTTGCAAGAAGCCTTTTGCACCTGATTTAGGCGTTTCAAAGAACGGTGCACTTCTATTTGAGTGTCTTCCTTCTGATAACGAGATAGAATGTAATTCTTTTTCAATAAATGGTGACACAGACAAGAGAGCATTCAAACCCATGTGCTCAGAATGCTCTTGTAGCAATGATATGCTTGTTACACTCAGTGCTTCTTTATGTTCTGCATCAGGATCTTTTACTGACTCATTGCATCTCCTGTCCAGAAATGCTGAAGTGCAACACGTGTCTTTAAAACTGGAGTGTTTAAAATTGCTGCTGGGAGATGTTAATCTATTTCTTTTAAGACTATTGAACTTCACTGAATGACTGTCTGACATCTTCTACTTGACACTTTGACTTTGCAAATGAAGAACACAGTGTTATTTCTGAAACAAACAATAAATGTAGTCACCAAAACACCCTGAGCAGTGAGAAAGTCTTAGATAAGATTACCAAGATAGCAGCCATGACAAAAGCATTTTCATTAGTCTTAGCAGAAACAGTGCTTATACCTGGACACAAAGATAAATTACAAACAAGGAGATGGTTAGAATGAGTGATTAAAATGCATACTATACTGTGAGGCAAATGAAAACTTATATCCTGTTAGCTAATCGATCTGCCAGTCCTTATCTGTGGAAAGAAACCACTTCGAATAAGCAACACAGCAATTAGAGGCTCATCGGTGCTGAAATTGGCAACAAAACTCCCTATTGTTCTGAAGGGCTGCACAGCCGTCCGGGTTATCAGCCACTCCTCCCAGCTTTGTGCCATCAGTGAACTTGTTGAAGAGGCATCTGCCACTTCATCCAAGTCACTGATAAACAAGTTGAACAATAGTGGGCTCAGGATCAAACCTTGGGAATTCAGAGGGCTGTGCAGCCTTTCAGAAGGACCTTGACAAGTTGGGGAGATGGGCAGAGAACTGTCTGAAATTCAGCGAAGGCAAGTGCAGGGTCCTGCACCTGGGGAGGAATAACCCCAGACTGGAAAAGCAGCTGACCTGCTGGAAAGCAGCTCTGCAGAGAAGGACCTGGGGGTCCTGGTGGACAACAAGCTGCCCTTGAGCCAGCAGTGTGCCCTTGTGGCCAAGAAGGCCAGTGGTATCATGGGGTGCATTAGACAGAGCATTGCCATCAAGGCAAAAGAGGAGATCCTGCCCCTCTGCTCAGCCCTGGTGAGGCCTCACCTGCAGTTCTTTGTCCAGTTCTGAAGATTTTCAGCTAAAGGAAGACAAGGAACTACTGGAGCAGGTCCAGTAGAGAACTATGGTGATGATGAGGGGACTGGAGCACCTCAATTATGAGGATGGGGGAACTAGGCCTGTTTAGCCTGGAGAAGAAATGACTGAGAGGGGACCTCATATAT
>NW_008659322.1:0-392 GCF_000695815.1 Acanthisitta chloris
AAGACCGGGTCACAAACCACTCAGCCAGTGTTCTCTCCCTCCCAAGTCCCGAAAAAGGACCAGGGAACGGTCATCAATGGCGAGCGGCTCTGCACAGGCAGCACCGAACACCCGCTTCGCGCTCAGGAGAGAACACAACCATCCTCCTCGTGGCTTGTGACGCCGATCAGGTGAGATCACTCTCCTCTAGTGACCAACTACAGAAATGATCCCTGAAAGTATAGTCTTAACCCAACAACCTCAACGCCGCGCGCCCCACCGACACGCACCGCCCTCCAGCACACGGACACCCCAAACTCTGCCCCAAAAGGACACCCAGGATGGTCCATGGGACTCTTCTCATAGCTCTCAGGGTGCCAGGAGCGCGGTCCGAGCCCCCCAGGAGCATCAAT
>NW_008659322.1:956-1871 GCF_000695815.1 Acanthisitta chloris
TCCCTTATTTGCTAGTTCTGCCTCTCCCTTCCCATGCTAATCACCCCACGGGCAGTTAATTCTCCCTCCGTTGAGTCGCGATCCGTTTCGTGCAGGTGGGCAAGGACTCGGTGGTCGCGATGTTCCGCTGTCGGAACCATCTCAATGAACAGTGCTGCTGCACCTCTGGGTCCGGCCGGAGCACCACGAAACTCGGCACCACAGCCAACAGAGTAACACCGAGTGCTTTCCCCCGTCCCAGCAGTCACCCTGTCGCCCCAGGATCCAACCTGATATATCCCATTTTCCATGTTACAGCAGCATGGCATAAAGAGCACAACGTGGAGTGGTTTCTCCTTAAACCCTATCAGAGTCCAAGCAAAGGTTTTGTAGTGACCTCCACAAGTCATGGAAGGCAAATCCTGAACGAGTTCTCCCAAGCACCTCATCACTGTCTGACGAGCACTGCTCAGCAGAGCCAATCTCACAGCACTCAACAAGTCATAGAATCATAGAATCAAACTGGTTGGAAGAGACCTCAAAAATCATCCAGTCCAACCCTACCGTGGTCACTAGACCATGGCACTAAGTGCCACATCCAGTCTCAGCTTGAAAACCTCCAGGGATGGTGAATCCACCACCTCCCTGGGCAGCACATTCCAATGCCTGAGCACTCTCTCTGTAAAAAATCTCTTCCTAATCTCCAACCTAACCCTCCCCTGGCAGAGCTTGAGTCTGTGCCCTCTTGTCCTTCAAATCGCCTTGCCCTACGCTAACAGATGGGTGGAGAATACCATGGGCTGAACACACCCACCGGACACTACAGGCTGTATCCGTCCGGCTCGGGATCGCCCACAGTGTCAGTGCTGCGCGCAGGGAGCAGCGAAAAACTGTGTGTTAGTTGGCAAATGTTTGCTGGCAGGTTCCACGTATAGA
>NW_008659323.1:0-398 GCF_000695815.1 Acanthisitta chloris
GGAGAGCAGCTCTGTGGGGAAGGCCCTCGGGGGCAGCAGGCTGTCCCTGCCCAGTAGTCTGTCCTGGGGGTCCTGATGGGCAGCAAGCTGTCCATGAGTCAGCGGTGTGTCCTGGGGGCTAAGAAGGCTAATGGAATCCTGGGATGCATCAAGAAGAGCACTGCCAGCAGGTCAGGGAGGTGATCTTGACCCTCTGCTCAGCCCTGGGAAGGCACATCTGGAATGTTGTGTCCAGTTCTGGGCTTCTGAGTGCCAGAGGGCCATGGAGCGGAGGGCAAGGAAGATGCTGAAGGGATTGGAGCACCTCAGGGATAAGCAAAGACTGAGGGAGTTGGAGCTGTTCAGCCTCCAGAAGAGTAGACTCAGGGACGTCATTAATGGATTCCAGTCCATGAACA
>NW_008659324.1:0-1790 GCF_000695815.1 Acanthisitta chloris
CAGCGGCGTGGCACAATTAAAGCTAAACCCAAAGCGTGGATTGGTGGCAGCCCAGAGACATAACACTCGGGAGCACGAGAGCGTCAGTAATTTCAGAAGATGCAGATACGGGCTTGAACTAAATGGTTGTTTTCCATCTTTGGAAGATGAAGAAGTGATCGAATTGGGGAGAAAGTCTCGTTGTTTCTTTCTTTGGCATTAGTTTGCAGTCCCTTTAAGTTTGATAGGAAAGTAAGGGGGCATTCTCTTCCCTTTCTGCGATACGTAATACAGCCTGCATGCATAGCTCGCCTGCTCAAACCCAGCTTTGCGTAGGAATTTTAAAAGGTGGTGCTTGCCTTGGGTGTGATCACACTCCCTTCAGTAGACAAAATATGTCCCTTGATGCCAGTTTTGTGATGTTGTCACTACTTTTAGCGTGGAAAAAAGCAACAATAGGCTATTCACAGAGGGGCTCTGGCAGAACGTATCTGGGTTATGAGTAGGGGAAATGTGCTGCCTTTATAAATTGAGCCTACTTTAAGTGTGAACTGGAATATGCAGACACTTAGAAATGTTGTGTCTTGCTTGTGCATACCCTGCCTTGCAGCCCCTGCCAGTCCAGTAGCCTTACATCAAACACAAAGAAGCCCATAATTCTGATAGCCATGAAATCTGCTAATTGATCGCTGTTGGATGACAGGTGTGCTTGGAAAGGGCTGTTAAGACATGGTCTGCTTGACTCCTTTGAGTTACCAGTTCTTATCTAGTGAGCTCTAGACTTTAAGCACTTGGAATAGTCCCTGTGCAGAAATGTTTGGACATTTGCAAGGTTGGAAGTTGTGAAACCACACAGCAGCATCTGCAGATCACTGCCTGACATGTCCCTGTGGGAGTGGTGGGTCATTTGCTCTTCATCTCCTGCTTATTTTTTGACAGACTACAGTGACTTAAAAATGCCAGATCCTCCTCAGAAAGCCAGAATGTCTGCACTATGAAAGTAGGGTCTTTGAGATGTGATGCGGGCTGTCCACCTATAGTCGTTGCAGGAAAAGGTTAGAGAATATTCATATTTTCTCTGGTTTTGGGGAACAGTTTGGAGGAGGTGATGATACTGCGGAGGAGGGAGGGTGAAGTTAATTTCTGCCATGGGGAAGCTGGCATCTGAAGCATCAAGAAACAGCCCTGGAAGATGTACCACATTTACAGGAAAGCTTGATCTGGGATTTGGAGCCTGAATAGCCATGTTAAACCTCTCCTTTCTCTGCCTCCATCTCCCTAGTAATGCCATAGAGTGCAGGACTGAAAATGTCACAGGTACCTTAAAATAGGGCTTAAAGGCCTGCATGGCTTAGTTTCTTGATTTGTTTCCCATACGCAACATGCAAGTACACACCTGCCCTTACCGTCTGCTGTGGAACTGCCAGTGGAATGATGTACAGAGTAGGTAACCAGGATCTTGTCACTGCGGAATTGCTGCGAGATGAAGGCCACTGAGTGAGGGATGGGAGACAGGAGTTTGTTGTGTTGGGCACTTCTAGCCACAGTGGTGTCTGGACTGTTTTGTCAGCTCTTTCACTTTTGTGTGGACTCTTTTCTGTCTTTAGCTGTGTCTCTGGCTTTGTCAGCTGTGCTCCTAACCAAGAGAACTTGATGTCTTGACTCAGCCTTCCACTTTTTTCTTCCCTATCCCCCTTGGCCTTGTATGTTCTCTCTCTCTGACCTCCCTCTTGCCTCCCACTGTTACTTTTCTTCCTCTCCCCCTTTAGCCTCACAGTTTTGTAGGCCTCCCACTCCCTGCCTGCCCCCCC
>NW_008659324.1:1817-15777 GCF_000695815.1 Acanthisitta chloris
CTGTCTTTGCTACAGATTCATTGCATGACTTTGGATGAGTTCTGTGTTGCCCTGCTATCAGTGGTGGCATGCATGGTCTGTCTTTCCTGGTGGTCTGTGCACAGGCGAGGGTTTATCTGAGCATGCTTCAGTTTTCAGTCTGGAATTACTGAAGGAAGAATTGGCATCTCCCTTGTCTGAGCTCCTGAGTCTCAGGAGCGCCTCCAGTAGTTAAATTTGTAATGTACATCTTCAGTTTTGTGTTTGCCAAAGAAGAAATAAAACATAACTAGAAAATAACACTGGGTGATCTTAGGCTCCAGTAAGTCTTAAATGCGTGGTCACTAGGTAACACTGTGTGGGTAGCTCAGTTAAGTCACTTAATGGGGTAGGCAGGAAGCATCTGAAACCAGCAGAACAGGAAGAAGTATTAATATGCAACAGCAGTCAGTGGCAATAGCAAAGGTCATTCTTTCTATGCAGCATGTCTTTCCAAGTGGGAAAAATTACTTGTGCTTTTTAATTTTATTAGGAAAACAGTCCCTGAGTTCAAAATGGTCACAGTTCTAAAACAAGTTTTGGAAGTGGAAATGTTTTTATCTGTGCAACAGAGTCTAGTTTTTAGTATTTTTTACTGAGATTAGTTCAATCCTCAAGAGTTTACTGTGTACAAGACTGAGTTTCCAGTAGCTGTGAGAGCCCTGTGTGCTGTTTTGTCTCCAACTAGGCTGATGTGAAGATAGTATTCAGAAGTGCTTTTTTTATGGTCACCTGTCTGTGGCATGTTCTTGTGTCTAGGCTTGACTGGCAAATGCTTGTTACAAAGCAAAAGGACACAGGAAAAGGCTGAGGCTAGTTCCCAACAAGGTAACCAGTGATCTGTGCATTGGTAGGGAGAGGAGGGCCTGTAGGAGCTCTTTTATAAAGTCATAGGATTATCAAGGTTGGAAGAGACCTTTAAAATCATCAAGTCCAACGATTAACCTGACACTCCACTGAAACCCGTAAACCATATCCTCCAGTGCCAGATCCAGATGCCTCTTAAACACTTCTAGGGACGGTGACTCCACCACCTCCCTGGGCAACCTATTCCACTGCCTGAATATCCTAACAGTGAAAAAATGTTTTCTGATATCTACCCTGAATCTCCCCTGTCTCAGCTTATGACCATTCCCTCTAGTCCTCTTATTGCAGGTGTGGCAGAAGAGACCATCCCCCAGTGAGGTCACCCCTGAGCTGCTTCTTAAGACTAAACAAACCCAACTCCCTTTCATTCCGAAAGCATTTGTGCTGGTGCTGCTGATCAGGTTGTGCTGTAAACAGTGATAACGCCCTGCGAAGAAGGCAGAACCAGTCAAGATTGCCTAGAGAGGTTGTGGATTCTCCCTCACTGTGGAGGTATTCCAGAACTGTCTGGATGCAGTCCTGAGCCATATGCTCTAGAGTGGCCCTGCTCGAGTAGGGAGGTTGGGCCAGATGACCCATTGTGATCCCTTCCAACCTACCTGATTCTGTGAAGAAAGGTAACTTCGCTCTCGTTTCTCGGCAGGGCTAGGCTTACTTCCTGGTGCATTCGAAAATAGCTGTTCAGCTCATTAGATCCAGTGGCAGAGCCCTGTGTGCTTGGCCAAGTGTGCTTCCACTAGAGGACATAATTTCTGCAGGCAAGCATTCCTTCCCTTTCCCAAAAGGTATTCCTGTGCTCTGCACACCTTTCAGCTCCACGCGTATGGCGGGTAAAGACCTGGCGCCTGTTGTGTAAAGTGTTGCTTTGTGCTACCAGAGGTGATACCAGTTACTAGAATGGAAATGGAAAGCTGATGCCTTTTCTTTCTCCTGACTTGATAGGCATTTTAAGTACGATCTTTGCATAACCAGTAATATTGAAGCAGCATTTTTGGTACTGATAGCAGAATGAATTACTGAGTGACAGTGGCGAACTGTTTTGTCTTAGGATGCTTGGGGCTTTCAGGATGAGTGTGTTTTGGACACCAGGCCTTTTAAAAGGGTATAGGAAAGTGATTAAATTAAAGCTGGGTATCAGCACCGTTAGCTATTCAGTTTTCAGAAGAAGATCTTTGTGTCTTAAAGTGCTTTTCGGCGCCTCTTAGGCCTTACTTCACTGCTTACCTGTTTTTCTGCTTCCATTTCCTTAGTCCTGAGAATGCTGGCTACAGACCAGTAGGGTCACTTTAATTCCTCTTGTGTTTTGATTTTTTTCTCTTAGAATCACACTCGTGACGTGGAATGAAGTGTGCTCATGCACTGCTTAATTGTCATATCACTGCCAGTTTGTCAAAAAAAAAGGCACCTTTGGAAAGAATTTGGGTTTATGTCTCCTGCTCAGAAGCTAGACCCAATTCTTCTCTTCCATATACTTTGCAACTGCTGTTGATCTCTTATGGAACTGTGATAAAATGAGCTCTGCTGATGTTTGTGGGTGAATGTGGAATTGACGTTTACCATAGCTGTTCTGCTCCTTAGGCCTATTTGTGGAACATCAGGGGTTGCACCATCATAGTGGGTTGCTCCATCTCTGGATGGACAGCATTAGAGGCTGCTGATGCGTGAGTGGGAGCAGTGCTGGAACTATGTACAGGCACTAAACACCAAGGATGAAATTTGCCTTGCATTTGAATTAGGATGACATCTACAGAGATGCACTCTGATTTGCCTTCAACCAGAAGTGCGAATGTCACATAGTAGAACATGGAACTATTTCTGTAGCGATTTTTAGTCAAGTAAGATCCTGGCTGTTTTTCTGCTTATCACAAGAGGATGCAGCTGATCATGTCTGCTGCTCTCACCCTTAAGGAAGCTGTTGCTGTACAGCATATAGATTTCAGTTGTGATCCTTACTTAAACATCTTAGTGGTAAGAAAATCATTATCTAACATGGGTAGATTGGCTAATGATCATACTGTAAATCTAAAAATCTTACTTTAGCTGATTATTTTTCAACAACATTCAAAAGTGGCTTTGTTTTTAGTTAGCAATGTATACAATGACACCTACTGTGAGGTTGGGGTATATTATAAAGTATGGTGAATCACAAACCCAGATCTAGTATGGCTATGATGTGGAATATTATTTTCTTTAGGTCCTGCAAGAGTTGTCTTCAGGTAGACATGATAGCATCAGCCACATAAAAAAATAAAATGTGAAAAAAATTAGTGCAGGGAAAATCAAGAGAGTGCTTTTCAATGTTGCGCTTCACTCATGCATCACAGCACCTCATCTCATGTCACCAGATCAGTGGTGCAGCAAAGTACCAGTGAAATTCCAGCTTTTCTTTGTTGAAGAAAAAAGACAAGACTCTTTTACAGGAGCAAATCACTGATTGTAATCTTAATTACAATTTATTACACTTAGTGCTAGCCTAACAAGAGCATTCAGCTTCTGTGCATGGTGCTGCAGGATGGCTTTGCTCTTGTCCTCTCCCTAGCTGTAGCTGTATGCTCAGGGCAAACTCCCATCAGATCGCTCTGTGACAGGTCACTGTCACAACCTGCAGTTCTGTGCAGAGGGAACAGATTAGGTAGGAAACTTCACTTCTGCTTCTCCTAGAAGAAAAGCACCTGTGCATTTCCATGAGCTTTCCTTCTGCCTCCTGGAAATGTTCCCCTTGTATCCTACTCTCTGTTGGTCATGCTGCCCCAGCGGCCTATGGGGAACTACTGTATGTGCTTCCAGTTCAACTACTGTGACTGGCATATTGGTCATGTAGTGGGTTTCTGTTAAAAGCATTTCTACATGCTTTCCCCTTCTATCATTTGAAATTGTGATACTGGGCAACTGAACTGAAATGAAAGTTGCTACCCTGCCTGTAAAGGTTAGTGAAGTCTGGCTGCTAATAATCAGTTGACTAATGTGATGGAGAGTAAGTTTGCTGCCATAGAAGCATCAAGTGTCATTACTGACTCCACTGAGGAGTTTGCCTGTGTTCTGAAGTAGGGCTGGTCTTTTCGCTTGCTGAAGCCAGGTAATAAAAGATGCAGCGGTTTACATGTGAATCAGATCACTGAGTCCAGTGTCTAATGCAATCAAGAAATGTTAATAGAGTCCTGTGAAGGTGGCTAGTGCTAATCTGTTGGCACAGAAGGAAGCAGACTCAATAGGACCAATGTATTAGGGCAATGCAATGCAGTCCAGCCAGCAAATAAATGTAGGTGTGAAGAGCTGCTGCAGCGAGCTTACACAGATTTGTGCTGCCGACTGTGGATATGTTTAAGCTGCTTCTAAATCTAGAAGCATTCCTAGTGCAGTATAATAATACCCATGCTCCCAAGCACCTTTCTCATAGCCAGAATTTATGCCTGGGTATTTGTGACACTTTTCCCTGCCCTCCCTTCATATTCTGCGTCCCTGGAACCACAAGCTTTCTCTGCGGAGCTAGTCCTTTTACCCATTTTCAGCCAGGCTAGTGGCAGTTCTTCTCCAGGGAACTGATGTTTGCTTTGGAGTACTTTTGAAGTCTTTACAATTTTATATTTATATACCTTCCTCCTGCTTTTTCATGCTTCTCATCTTGTGCTTTGAAATTTTGGAATTTCCACTCTTCCAAACATTGACCAAATACAGACTTTTCTTCATTAGAAGTTCTAAATAGTATTCTTTCTACCACTGTTTTCATGACTATAGTGGTAAGTTTTAGAATAGATAGATATTTGAATGGAGGGTCAGCAAAGTGTTGTTTGGTAAGGAATAATTCAGTTTGCTGTTCCCTATCATTAGTAAAAAGTTCCAGAACTCCAGAACTACTGCATTCCGCAGTAGCTGCCACATGTCCCTGGGCATGTTCTCAATGCACACCATACTCTTGTCATGAATACTGGCTCCGTAATAGCCAACTTATTTTTTTACCCTGTTAAAACACTATTAACTGATTATTATTTTTGCACTCTTCTTGGCCAGCTAAAATCTGCTTCCAATTTCACTAACATTCCTGATTAATGCAGCTATAGGTGGAATAAATGAAGAACAGAAGGCTGTGACCTAGTGGCATGTTTTCCCCGGTATAATGTAGAAGGATGCGTCCTCTGCTTGAGTTGCTCTTTTACTACTGAGAGAATAAGAATGGCTTTGCATCCAAGGGGCTCAAGATATTAGATTCAGATCTGATGCCATCATTTACAGAAATGAATAAAACCAATGACACTGTTCTGGAGGGTAATGACTGTCCTTTCTACAGTAGTGTTGTTAGGGATATGGTGGATTTGATCCCTGGTTCCCCACAGATTTTGGGGAGACTTTGCTGTTAATATAAAGAATGTATTTCACTACTACTTTCTAGTGTTGGATTGCTGTAGATGTAAGGAGAATTGATATAGTTAGGTAAGTTTTGTTTACTAATTACAAGTTAGTTTGAGTATGATAATCCATTGAGACTATCTAAGCTGTCATAACCATATCTGTTACTGTACCTATTCTAATGTGGTTTTTGCTTCCTGTCTTTAGATGGCAAGCTTCAAGTGAGAGCCCCAGGCTCCAGCACAGCAAAGCTCTCTGATGAAAACAGCTCTGTGAGTGAGAATTGAGTAGTTTGTCTGCAAATCTGTGAGCCAAATAGGATGGCACTTCTTTTAGGAGTGCAATTGAATTTAGATGGGAGCTATTGCTGTGCCCTGGGGAAATGCTACTATGTGTCTTAGAAACAATAGACAGTTTGAGTGTTGGACTGGAACTGTGAGTTGAATTCAAAAGGGAAGTATTTATCTTCTGAGGTCATTGCATTACCTGAAAGCCGTGCAGGGTTATCTTTAACAAAACTTGGCTTCATCACTTTTGTTAGGTGCAAGTATTTCTGTGTCATACTGAGAGAAGTGGCTGTCTGGCTGTTGAAATTGAAGTATGTGTAGTGGCCGAAACATCCTCCTGAGCTGCCTAGACACAGTTCATTAATCTATTGAGTTGGGTTTTTTTCCTGGAGCAGAGGTGAGCATTCCATTGGGTTAATGTGAGTCTCTTTGCATTTCCAGCTGGCCCATGCCGGTTTGGTGGTACTCAGCGGCACATGCAAAATGTTCTCAGAGACTCCGTGGAGAGCTCCGATGATGAATTCTTTGATGCGCGAGGTCAGTACACAGTTTTGTCCTCCCCTCCCGTTTTTTGCAACAGATAGCTAAGCTCCTTTGGGGTTGAACTGACAATGATGTCCTCAGCAGACAAAAAACCCTATCAGGTCTTCTCTGCAGGATTTGTGAATAGGCCTGAACTTGCAGGAGTTGACTGAGGTGCTGGGGTGGATGGGCAAGCTGCCCTGACCTGGGTCTGGCATTGGAAGCAGCACAGACCTTATGAGGTCTCATGGGCCCAGCTCATTCCAAGGTCAGGCAGTGTGTGATGCTACAATTGGAGTGCTCTTCTTCACAGTTCTATGAAAGTGAGAGGGATTCCCCTCCCTGCAAATGTTTATTGAGACTTCTTTTCTAGTTTAAAGTAAACATAGTCCGAAGTGGGAGAACCCAAGTGTCCTATGGGAAACTTAGCTTGGGTTTGGTAGTGCTTTTTATATTTTTTTGCTTCATTAACAGCACATTCAGCAGACATTCTGCTGATGTCTTAAGTGCAGAAACATTTGCATGGCTAAGATTGTCATTCAGTTTCTCCCTCTGTTGATATTTATGGTACAGAGTGAAAATCCTCTTCCTTCCCAGCATTCTGTTCCTCTTGAATGAGGCCTATTTCTGAGCTAATTAATTTTATTTTAAAGGACCACATTGGCTTCTGTCTCATTTCTGTGTGCTGATTTGGTGTCTGGAGATGCATGGTGGATTTGCAAACAGCAGTTGGTGTTTTTAAGGCAATGTTTGGCATTAATCACATTATTGATGGGTATTATTCAAAGCACAGGTTTGGATCCAACAGGTGAACTGTGACTTCAGTTCATCTGTCAGTTGCTCTTGACAGTGGCAGTGACTGTCTGATGGTGAACCACTTATTTTCCAGTTTCTTTTCTCTGAACTGCCTACTATAGCTATAAAATTGATGACAACCTTAGACTTGAAATGCAAGCTGTTCAGATGAATTAGATTATTTTTATCGCCTACTCCTCCAGTAGGCAGCAACTTCAATTAAACAAGGGAAGAAAACTTGTAAAAATAAAACAGAATTTGAAAACTTGGCACAAAACTTTGGCCTTGTCTAGAACACTACAATTGTCCATAGCAATTAGGCAGTTCTAAATGGAGATAGATACTGGAATATTTTTTAAGACAGTGAAATGATGTGTTTGATTGATCAGGTATAGCAAGATGAAACTGTTTGATGTGGTTTATTCAAAAAGTCTGGTGAAATGATTTAATGGATTCTGCTATCTCTAGAATCTGTGAAACTGGTTGTGGACTTCACATTCTTTCAGAAACATTCTTGTATCCTCCCGATTTACCACAGATAGAAATGAGTCCCTGGCTGTACAGTATGCTACAGCCACTGTGCAGAAAGAGATGCAGATGTTCTTTCTGACTTAATTTGAAAGGGTGTCCCATGGTAGTTCCCTCATTTGTTGCCTGCATTAATAAGGTGTGTTTTCAGACTGCATGTTCTCTGATGTCACATGCTAACTCATGCTCAGCCTGAAATCTGCTCTTCCAAGCTGGGCTTTAGCAACCCAAGCTCTATTTGAGGAGAGCTGTATGAGCTCCGAGTTTTGTGTGTGCACACGTGAGTGTGTGTTTCAGAAAATACATTGCTGAACACTGATTGTTTTCTCCTTGTTCTGAACCAAGTGTCTGTCTTACCTGAAAGAGAGTTTTAGCACAGGGACGTTCCAGCTGTCTGCACAGAGCGAGGAAAGAAATATGGATGGTATGTAAGCTCATTTGTCCCTTGTGATCTGTATTGTCAGTGGGTAGGCACACAGGTGCTGCAGCTGGTACTCAAGTGATCCTTCATTGTTGTGGGAATTTTACATTGGATTGTGAGTGCTGTAAATTGTCAGAGATACAAAGCTGATATGGATGTGTAACTGAGACTTTGGGGGATAGGCTGTGTGTGGCATGTAGGTCTAGATATGTATTTTATTTGCTTTTTAAAACATAAAAATGGCATCTAGTTGTGTTTTGGAGGTAAACCCAAAATCTCCAAGTTCTGTGTCATTTCTCGTGAAAATTCATGTTCTTGAAATCCATCTCAGTCTATAGAAGTCTCTTTGTACTGAGAGAACTAGTCCCATGCAGACAGTGGACTCTTATAAGAGTCAGTATGAGGCAGTGAGTGAAAAACAGGTGGACTGTGGGTAGATGTGCTCTATTTTAGGGTACTGATTTTTTGACTCATATACAACTATTACTTTTATTTCTAGGTTTTCATTTTTCCAGTTTTAAACTATTAGAAATTTTTTCTGGCTGGTGGCTGAAAATTAGAGTGGTATTTAAGAGAAAGCTGTTGATGATGGTGGTTATTAATAAAATACCTGGGAGGTGATTTCAGGCTTTTCTTGTCATCCTGCAGAAGCGAAGTTCACAGTTGAGATCATGTTTGTGATAAGATGCAAATGGTAGTATTGCTGGGGATCCTGTCTTCTCTTGCTGACCTACTTTAAATTCCAGTGAACTCAGACTTCAACAGTTACTCTGGATTTAAGCTAGTCCAGCCAATGAGAATCTGACCTATCAGAAACATATCTTCTTCCTAATTTCTTTATCTGTGCATTAGGCTTCTGATTTAGAATGTGAAGGCTTTTTTGTTGGTTTTTGTTTCTCTTTCTTGCTAAGTGTGTAACTAGCAGATGTAGTCAAAAGCTCACTGACAGCTTTGCTAAAGATTCAAGAGGTGGTGTGGAACTAAACTAAACAGGACATGTACCAGCTCAGCTCCTCTATGGCAGAATGGTTTCCAGAATTTGGAAGGAAGAGAGTAAGTGTGTATCTATAATATTTTACATATTGTATCTTAAATATATTTAGGATAAATGTCAATGTACTTGTAGTTTTTTGAGCACAGAATGCTGTTTGTAAAGTATATTGGTTTATTGTGTAGTACAGCTTTCATTAAATACTTTTTTAATTTCAAAAGCAGTCTGTGTAGTCTGAAATGCTTGTAATGACAGTAGCAATCACTTTTGTAGTGGTTGCTTGAAATAAAAAGTGACTGCTATGTACAGATAATGAGTGATAGCTGTTACTGAGTTGTTACTCTTCTAATAACAGGCTTTTAGCGAGAGATAATGCTATGTGATAAACTGCTTGTGTAGATCAGAATTAAATGTGCATTGGAGACATCTAGGCATGAAAAGAATGAGAGATGGTGCTCTGTTGTCACTGGATATTCAGTGAGAATAGGATACCTAAATTGTGTAAGCTGCATTTGTCTTAAGCTTTAGTGAGTGGAAGAGTTGGAAATAGGAAAGAAAAATAGCCTCTGCTGATTCTCCTGCACATTGTGCTTTTTAGTACTCACCTATCAGGCACTTAACACAGCTATCTTGAGGATTTCAGCAGTGTTTCCAAGTTCCATGTGAAGCTGGAATTGTAACATTGAGCACCGGCTCATACTTCAAATTTTGTCAAAAAAAAGATCTAAAATGATGATGTTTCAGACATTTTAGATTATGTAGTTTCTTTGATGGAAAAATGTGATGAGATTCTGTCTTTGGGAGTATGGTCACCTACTGTGCTTGATGGAATATTCTTTTGAATTGTCAAGATCCATTGTTCAGTAATGCTTTGAAGGTCAGCTTCTCTGCATTTTTGGAGTTAGTGAGGCATGGATCCTAGACTCATCAGGATAAAATTGCCCTTGGAATTTGCTACATGTAGTCTGTGTTATTTGGTGCAGCATTCCAAGTTTGGATTACTTTATAGTTAGCTTGAGAAATGCTCTTCAAATCAGAGAGACACTCACCACTGGCAGGCCTTAAGGAGGTCTTGTTTGTTCTGCACTGCTGCTGATTTGGACACTTTTCCATGTATATTTGTGCAACTGCACTGAAGAGTGGGTGAGAGGCTCAGGGGGCCCAGACATGGCTTGTTCCTTACTCCCACTTGGCAGGTAGGAACAGCAGGAAGGACTAAGCACAAACATCACTGAAAATCCCCATCATTCTCAGATGGATTTTAAAACCACTTGTTGAGGGGGGAGGGAAGAGACCAAAACCACTTCAGATTTGATAAGTAAGCAGCAGGTGAGGGTTACAACATCACTGTCAGCTGAGCACTAGAACAGCATCCATTAATCTGGTAGATTCAGCATATCCAGAATTTCTACCCTTTTGGGTGAATTGCAGATGGTATTTCAGGGGAGAAGATGAAACAAAAATTCAAGATGAAATACATGAAATTTATGGTAAAACAAGGTCATAATCATCAATATTTGGGCGTTAAAGGTAGACAACACTTGAAATCCCCAAGATTAAAAATGAATGTAGTTTATTAGGCTTAACATTTTTGGGGCTTTTAGCTACGCTACATGTTTGTACTTTTTAAATACAACTTAATATGTTAATTAAGAAGCTAAATGCTTCAATCTTGAACAATCACAAAAGTCCACAATTTAAATAAAAGAAAAAAGTAAAATACAAACCATCATAAAACTTTAAATTAAACCACCTGAAGCGTTACAGTCTTGTTAATTTGATTGTGACAGCTACAGCATAAATGAATGAGGGTTCAGAGCAAGTTGGAAGTAAAGACAGGAACCGTAACTGAAAGAAGGGTAAGTTGAGCCCTTCTAAGGAAACAAGGAGTATTTTATATCTCTTTGTCTTCCCATAAAGAAATTGTAGGGTGAAATAATTTCCAGTAAGGATCAACTGCCTGATGCTTTTACTCACCAAAGGAGGCAAATAGGAGAAGACTTAAGTGCTGCAAAGTGGACTTGCATTTGAAATGGTTTTCCTGCGTGCGGTATGTGAAGCGTACGGGTGAGCTATAGGGCATATGAGTAAGCAAGAAGCTTTCCTGGAGAGTCCTGCATATCCTAACCTGTTATCTATTCCCATTAGGGCCTATGATGAGTGTTTGTTTCACTCTCAATTACTAGTTCTCACCCAGTCTTTTTTCTCTTGTTTGTCACAGCAATTTATTCTCTTTTCCTTTTTCCTCCTACAGAAGAGATGGTGGAAGGAAAAAGTGCCATTCTCATAGGCATGAGCCAGTGGAACTCGAATGACCTTGTTGAGCAGATAGAAACAATTGGGAAGCTGGAAGAAAATCAAGGTAATGCTTAGTTTGTATTACATATTTATTTAGAGACAGTAATAGAATAGACTTGTTAACCAGCGAAGGTCTGGTGGTATGTTGAGAAGAGAGATGGGTGTGGAGGGACCAGGATTAGTATAAGTTTTATTTTAAATTTTGCTGTTTTAATGTGGATTATGAAAATGTGCCAAGAAAGTGCCTGTGACATTATTTGATGTGTTTGTGCCTTACAGTGTTGGCTGTAGTGGCAGAGGTAGAGCATTGGAGGGTGAAGCTGCTAGTGTATGTGGTTGCTCATACAAGACAATACGACATGGCTCGATTTGGAGCATAGGAGCCCTCAGTGCTGTGTGCTCTGGACTTCCTGCTCCTATCTCTTCTTAAGGACATGCAAAAAGTGTTGCTGTTAAAATTCCCATGTGCTGTAGGAATGAAAAGTAGAGACAAGGTGGCTTGGGTTGCTTTGCTGGTGCCGAACTCTGATACATGTGGCTCTGCTGTTGATCTTTCTGTGCTTTTGCATTGCTTGCTAAAGGACAGGAATTGACTTATAGAAATGTGTGGTGTTAATGAGGGTGTTTTCTTTCAGCACAGTTCTCTTGGGGAACAATTGTCCATTGCCTTCCTGGAGTTCACAGTGAAATGTCTATTCTCCATTCCTGCAACTGTGTTCATAAGCATATACTGTTACTCTGTGCCAAGCCCTTCCCTTTTGGAAATCATGCTTTTTCCATCTGGCCCGCTCTGATAACTGGAGCTACGGAGCACTTGGAGTCCAGATCCTCAGCTAAACCCTGTGCATTTCTTCTTCTGCAGTGCTCTGTAGGAGTCACATACGAGATCTGCTAGCATGTGTATCTAAGACTCATTCAGTGAAGAAGCGGTGGAAGTTAGCACAGGCACTGCCTCATGTCGTGGCTGCCAGAGCAGGATTCTGCTTAGTGACATGTGCCATTGTTTTCCTCCAAACAGTGCAGTTTGCAAAACTGCATCTGCAGTATATTACAGTGTTCTTTATCATTTGTTAATAGAAAGCATATGCACAGCCTTCATGTGAACATATTTCTTATGACGGAGTTGGCGTTATAAATGGCTAGTAATAGCGCAGCAGATGGCAAGAAACAGCATCATTTCTCATGGAAGTGTGATAATGGAAATAGCAGTTTTCTTTTGGGACTTTCACCAACTTATGATTTGTAGCTAATGCAGGTTCTTCTTTTTCACTCTAAATTTCTCACTAATTAACATGGCAAAGTATTAGGGATATTTGAAGTGGTCTGTGGAAAAAAAAAAAAGGAGAGGACCAGGCTTGATTCCTAGTATGGGTTTGAACTGTATCTCATGATCTCAGAAGTTGGGGAATGATCATGAGAATTCTCTTGTAGATTCAGGGTACTTAGTTATTTTTTGAGTCACATATTGAACCAATGCCTTTCATGAATGCTTTGGGGTGTTGGATCACTGTTTCAGCTTTTCCTTTCACCTGGCTCTCCTCTCGTGCTGATCTTGACATCTGATGTAGTCCACATGAAGAGACTGGGCACAAAGTTACTTTGCAGACATACAGCTTGCTTGGTGCCTCTCTGTCGCTGGTGAACATGTGCAACATGTATATGTATGTGTTTGTATATGCGCATATATATATATGTATTTACACACATCCCCAGCAATTCCAATGGGAATTTGAGTCTAAAACAATCCCTGCCAGTCACCATCTCATTCATATATGTGGTAGCAGTATATGTTTCTGTCTGCAGAAATGCTTGGAAAATCTGTTCCCTCATCACTAGATTAGTTGGCTTAGATGGTAGCCACTGTCCCTGGCTGTTGACTGCTAGACTGACGATCAGTTTCTGTATTGAGGTCACATTTCGTTTAGGACTGCGTGCTGTCTTCCTTATAGTTCAGCATCTGACAAGCAATAGGCAAGTTTGCCCTCCCAAGAGGGCTGACCACCATGACATTTGCTAATCAAATTTTACCTTACAGCTGTTTCCCAGGTGACTAATACGCAGATGTATAAAAAAATACTGCATTATGAAGTGACCAGAAAGAACTTGTAGTAATTCCCTTCAATGACTGATGAAACACAGCGTGAAAAGAAAAGTGGATAGTGCTGTATCATGAGTCCTTAGGGACCGAGAACATTTGCTCAGAGGACTAGCCTTTCCACAGCCAGCTGTAGAAGTACAGAACAGAACAGAATATTTCAGTTGGAAGGAACCTACGACACTCATGTAGCCCAGCTGTCTGACCACTTCGGAGCTGGCCAAAAGTTAAAGCATATTACTCAGGGCATTACTTAAGCTCTGACAGGCCTGGGGCTTTGACACCTCTAGGAAGCCTGTTCCAGTGTTTGGCCACACTCTGCAAAGGAAAGCTTCCTAAGTTTTGTTTCCGAAGGCAAGGCAGTGGACAGTCTCATGGTCCTAAAGCTGCTGTTATGAATGTTTCACCACTTACAGCAGGCTGCTGTTCAGCCAGTCTGCCTAAAGAGCAGGCAAGTGGGTCTTTGAGTCTGTTTCATCATGCTCCAAAGTCAGTGCAGGGACTTCCATTGTTGTTTGTGAGGATGTTGCACGCGTGATCCGGTTAAAAAAGGTAGGAGCAAAGCAATGTGTTTCTTTGCAATGTCACTTCCTATTTTTCAGCTTACAAGTCTTTTTGTTAGGGTTTGGTAGGAGCTCCTCTGTTGCTTTAAGGAATTTTCCCCCATACACCTTATCAGATGGTCGGATATTTAAGAGATACAAAGGACCCGGGCCACTGGGGCGGGACACCTTTTCTTTTGCAAAAGACCTCAGCGCGGGGGAACTTTCCTTTTGGGCCCGGCGTTCGGGGAG
>NW_008659325.1:0-7339 GCF_000695815.1 Acanthisitta chloris
AACCCTGATGATTCTATGATTGTATGAGAAGCAGCTCTGCAAATAAACACTTGGAACCTGTAAAAGGATTGATGTGTTTCCCTGAGTCTGACCTGCATCTCCTGCCCGTGGCTGGTGCAGGCGTTTTGCAGCCAACCTGCACTTGGTTTGCTGGTCAGAGCATCAAGGTTTGTGTGGAATTTTCCATGACTGCCTAAGCACTCTGATACATTTGTGGCAGCTCCCATTACAAAGCTGCTCTGCTTTTTCTCCTCCTTACAAAGCATTCTAGAAATAGCAGACAGATGAAGCCTCTGTGCTCACTAAATGTGTTTATGCAGTTAGTATTTAACGTGGATTTAAGTCCAGGGAAGCATCCATTGCTTTTTCTGACTCTGGTAACGTGAAATACATCTTTTAACTGGAGAATATTTATTTCTGTTTAGCTTTCCTGGATATTTTCCACAAACTACATTCCTCTTATTCATAGTCCTGGGGCTTCTGCAGTGGTTCTGCTCTGATGACAAAGCTGCTCTGCCCTTGGTCTGAGGGTTGTTGTCCTATTGGGTTGGTTGTTGGGGGAGTTTTTTGGTCTTTTTCTATATGTATTCCCATAGCATTTTACCTTGTTGGTTCAGGTCCTTGTTCTTGACCTCTGGGTTGGGTTTAAATTCACTTTAGTTCAATCTCTGCAAAATATACTACATCAGGTTGTCATGCACTGAAAAGCAAATGAGAGAGTGTGTGTTCCTCAGAGGGTTTTGTTTAAAGGATGCTTCAAAGGCACTGAGCAAAAGCTCTGTCTTTTATGTTTTTATCTTCTGAGCCCACAAACACCTGAGTCTTATGTGTCTGACAACACTTTCCTGTCAAAGGGAAATGCTCTCAGGTGGTTTTGTGTTGCTTCCAATTGAACAGGGCAATTTCTTGTTTCGGTTGGGGAGTGATTTGGTACCATAACCTCATTGCTGGTGTCTGGTCCTTGTCTGTGAGCTTGAGGAGAAGTTTCAGTTGTTACCAGACCTTCCTGGAGGTCTTTTCTTCTCTGATAGTCCTTGTGCTTTGGCCAAGCCTTTCCATTGTCCTAACCTTTGTCATTTGGCTGATGTCTCTCTCTTGGATTGGGGTTTGTCTTGCAGTTGGCTGATTGCGATTCTGGCTCAGCTCAACCCTCTCTTTGGGCCACAGTTAAGCAATGAAACAATCTGGTACCTCCAGTTTCACTGGCCTTGAGGATGTCTGTGCTCTGCTGCAGTTTAGGTGAGTATGATCAGATTTCTTCATGTATTTGGTATGTTAAAGCTCCAGGAGAAGTGTGTAAGCTCAGAGCTGCTGTGGCTCTTCTGCAGGAGAAATCTGTCTCTGGGCTGCAACAAAACATATTTAGGATGTCAGTCTTGACTGGATAGTGAAAAGCTTGGACTGAATTCTTGACAGTTCTTTTTCTTTCTCCCCTGTCATGTGGTGCTGTGTTCAGGGGGTTGTAAGGAGAACAAAACATTTCCTCCTACAAAGAAAAGTATAATTGGGCTGGGGTGGCTTTTAATAGGGAGCACAAATGGATTTCCTAATCTTGAACAATCTCTCCAAGCCTGCTACCATTTCATCTACGACCTGGCCTGATTTCCAAGGCAACACACAGTTGCCCTCATTCATCTGGGAAGTCAGAGCAAGAACAGTGATTAGAGTGTTCTTTATCTGCTGCCAGTGTGTAGCACCAAGCTCAGAGTTTGGGGGGTTATTATGTGTTTAATGACAGCCTTGTGTGCAGCTTTAATCCTAGGTGAGCCTGGTGGTTGCTGGCTGGGCAGTGCTGCTGGAATGTGGTTGTGGCAGTTCCTGGGCTTTCTGACAGGGCCAGCAAAAATCAAGTCTTGGACTCCAAGTACCTTAATGCTATTGAGTTTCTCCAGCCCAGCAGCAGTTGGAGTTGAAGGTTGCAATGAAGGAGATGTGCTAACAAGCACCATGATCTTAAGTTTTTATGCCGGTAACTGATTAATTAGACCCACTTAGATTTTTTTACCTGAGCTACTGGGGGTATTTTTTGTCCATGTACAACAGTCTTAATCCAATACAGCAATGCCAGATGACATTACAGCTCAGTTGATGCTGTCTGTAAAGTGTCCTGGGCATTTCCACTCAGGCAAAGAAAACTTCATGACAACTGTGATGCTGCCACACTGGGGCATGTGTGTGTGTGTGTCTGTAGCTTCTTTTAAGCACCAAACAGCAGCTAAAGGTAGACTTGGCCCTGCTTCAAGCAGAGGCCTGTAATTAGCTAAGTCAGTCAGGCTGAATTTCCTAGGAGCATTTTCCCTGCTTGTGTGGTAACATATAATTAGTTAGCTAAAACAGAGAACAGTGTATTTTGGTCCTGGGCATAGAGATCCCTGAATCCCATTCAGTTGCCTGGAGTGGAAATGTGATTATCTGGAACGAATGGATGCCTTGGATATCAAAATTGGGCTTTGTGGTCTGTGTGTTGGAACCAGCAAGGACAACCTGGAAATCATAGAGGGTTGGAATGGAGCTTAGAGATCATCCAGCCCCAGCCTCCTGCCCTGGGCAGGGACACCTCCCACCAGAGCAGGTTGCTCAAGGCTTCATCCATCCAACCTGGCTGGGAACACTGCCAGGGTTGGGGCAGCCACAGCCTCCCTGGGCAACCTGTGCCAGTGTCTCACCACCCTCACAGGGAAAACTTCTGCCTGATATCTAATCCATCAGGATGGGATACAACTCCAGGTGCCTGTTGAAAGGATCAGCCCTTTCCCCCTCCATTTCAGTGAAGGATTTTCCAGAGAACTGGAGTAAATTTGTACCAAGGAAGAGAGGGAACTAGTGTGTTTGAAGATGGCCTAAGAGTCTGTGAGGAGTTGAGCTGTCGTTTTTAAGCTCATTGATGGAGGTTTTGAGACCTGCACAGCAGATGCTGCTGTGCTACATGGAACAGCTTGTTTTAACCCTTGGAATAAAATGAAGGTTCTTGTATCAGAACAGTTTGAAAAAGTAAAAGCACATAATAATGCTCAGATGTCTGTATGTTGTGCTGGAAATGTGCTGTCCCAGGACACACCATCCTTGTGTGAGTTTCTGTTGCAGTGTGGAGGGAGGTGAGTGCCCTGCTCAGGCTCTGTGTCCTGTCCTTGCTCAGTATGCTCAGAGCCTCCTGGGGAGTCTCTGACTAGACAGCAGCTGTGAATTAGATTCTATCTGATAAGAGTTGGGATATATCTCCCTGACACTGCACAGATTCCCATAAATACACCCACCAGTTATTTTTGGCTTTTAAGATGTGTTTTTCCAGCAGTCAAGGCTCAGGTATTCAACTTTTCTCTGCTTCCTACTCCTTTCAGTGGAGGTTTGGATGGATTAGGATGGACAATGCAAAGAGAATCAAGTCCTAACTCAAAGAGTGGAGAAATCTTAGTTAAAGATGATGACAGCCTGAACAAACTCCTTTTCCTTGACCAACAGAGCAAGCTGAAAATGCTCTGGTGAGCTCCTCACCTTCTCCTGAGGACTCTACATATGCCAACCTGATCGATCTGTGCCACATGCCACAGGTTTGCTCCATGTTTTCAGTTTCCCTCCAGCTGAAGGGATGATTATAGAACAAGTGATTTGATACATCACCCACTTAAAGGCTTGGCTGGCAGTGTGTAGGAGCACACAGAGCTCTGCAGCTCTGGTCAGTGTGGACTGTAGAGCCTTCTAACATGATCCAGTGCTCCTTTTTCTCCTTAAACTGGTCAGTTCTGTTCTCAGAGCAGGAACTATCTCCATGCAAGTGCAAGAAGGACTGTCATCCAGGGCACTGGCTGCTGTTAGAGCAGTGAAAATGTGTGAGTGAAATAGTTGTTCTATCAGCTTAGAGTGAAAGTACCTTCAGAACCGAAACTGCCAAGAATTACCTACAGTTCTTGATCAATTCTCAGTGCACTTGTGGACTGGAAGCAGTTGTGCTAACAGCCAGGTCTTCAGTGTGTCAGTTGTCTCCATGGAAAGGAATAATGAAGTTGCCTCTTGCTTTGCAGGTAAAGAAGAGATTTCCTGCAGATGAAAAACTCCACTGACCCAAAGATGCCCTTAACATAGCTGGTTGGATCCCAACCCTGCAGCAATGCCTTAACCTTTCTATCGTGCTTCAAAAGGCTTGTTCCAAGCCCTGGATTCTTTCCTACTACACCATGTCACCGTGTGCCTAATGTAATTTATACTTCTCTTTGGTACTGTCAATTTTTCTCTGTGAACTCCAGAAGTGATGAAAATGTCTTGAGTTTTTATGGGTTGCAGAGTCATTTCCTGTTGATTTTCCTCACTCTGTACGAACACTTTATACATCGTCCAGGCCTTAGGTTGTCACTGTGTGCTGTTCACCTCTGTTCTGTTTGTACTTGAGCAAAGTCTGTGCAATAAAACTGGATGAGGAGAGGAGAAACTGGTGCCACATCCTGATGGCATTTTGTTTTCCAAAGGAGTTGTGTTCGTGAGAAGTTTGGTCTCAAATTTCTCATGCCTGGAAATAAAACTAATCCTCTGCTCCATACAAAATGTTCCTGTGCCATGTTTAACTGTTATAATGTGCTTTTCTGTGTGCTTCTGAGTTAAGCTGCGGAAACTCAGATGTGGATGAAATGTAGTGAAGTCAGAGTGTGAATAGATGAGCAGTTTGTTGCTTGTCTCAAGACCTCTTGAGTGGTTCTAAAATAGGAGTAAGTTTGCAAACTAGAATTGCTGAAAGGTGCAGGAGTTACGGAATACTTGGCCTGAGAAACTCTTCCCCATTGTCTGAGAGGACTCAGAGCAGTAAAGATAACATGACAAGTTGGGATGAAGTGTTAGCAGCCATTTTGACAGGAGAATGATTTACTCCTTGGCATATTTGGGGGGTACTTAGAGGTCTGAATTGAATAGAAAACAGAACAGTTATTTTGTCCTGCCCTGAGACTTCCATGTGGAATTGCAGATCTGGGAAAGCACAGGACAACACAGAGATTGCTGAGGCTCCTCCATGCCAGCTGAGTCCATGGAGTTGGGAATGGATCAAGTCCTTTGCCAAGGTATAGCCTCAAAGGATACACACACTGCTGCCTGCCCAGAAGCCTTTCTGAATGCTTCCTTACCTTCCATCGTGTCCAGATAAATTGCAGTTATTCCCTGCAGTGTTTTATTGTTGTGCACAAGGACACAGTGGAGTGGTTCATTTTTATTTTTTTTCCCTCTTGGCTAGCACCAGTAGCTGGTTCAGTGGGATAGAACTCATTAGTATGCAGGAAATTCCAAGATCCTGACATGTAACTTGCAGTGATCAAGGGCTGAACAGTGTGAACTGCAAAAGAAGGAAGAATGTGCCCATTATTACAGCTGAACATAGTGACTGGACTGGGATATAGAGGGGTTTTTGTCACGTTACCTTCCACTGAGAGCTGCATTTCACCAGGCAAGAGGTTGTACAGCATCATGCCACAAAGTCTGCAGCAAATAATGCCTGAGGAAATTGAAACCAAATGGTCTTTTCTAAAAACTTAGGTGGTTGTTTGGCTTTTCAAGTGTATGTGGAATAAGAGCTGTTGACATTGTATGAAGAGAAATACTTCAAGATGTCATTGACAAATTTGAATGTGCAACAGATCTCAAAATATATTGATCTGTTTGTCATATTTATCCCGAAGAAAACACTCAGGGGAAAAACAGAACTGTTAGTATATTGCATTATCACTGTCTTCAACAAGTTTTTGTTGTAGGTTCTGAGCTCTCACTCACTGCAGAAGAGAGAAGTAAACCAGAGTCCCATGGTGTGTCTCACTGTAGGTGAACTCAATCCAAAGAGCTATTCCAAGCCTGGAATAACAAGCCATAGAGCAATTTGCACTTAGATGCTTCCCAGAAAGAAATTCCCCTTTTTCAGAGTGGTTAATATTTCCCCTGGAGCAGATTGCAGGTTGAAGAAGCTGAAGACATCCTGGTTTGTCTCTCTTGTGCTGAATGTTGTGTGACCTGCTGTCTGCAGGGAGCTGTGGGAATGGTCTGTGTGTGTGCCAGGAATTGGCACTGCTTGAGAATGAGTTCTTGGTACTGCAGGAAATCAGAGCAGAAAGATTCAGCCCCTGGTGTTAACAAACAGTGCAGGTACCAAAGCCTTGGGCAGTTCCCTCTGGGGTTTTGCCACAAGAGAGCACAGGATTCAAGTATGATTGAAGGTTGTGGTGGAAAGAAGCAGCTTTGGGCTGCAGTGAAACTGTCCAGAGAGATTTGAGGGAAGGTAAAACATAAGGAATATTAAGGAAATTGGCTCCATAGTCAAGTCTTGAAGACTTTAAGTCATAAACTTAGTGTGTAGAGCAAGAGTTGAGGTCAGGGTTGTTCACGTGCTTGTAAACTGCTTTTGTTCGTGTTATTTAGGAGAGTCATATATCTCCATCTCTGCCCCTCACAAGAGATGGTTCTGGAGAACTTATGGAAGTTTACTTTGGGGATCATGAGGCATTTTGCTCCTGTGAAGGGCTGAGGCAGTTGTCAGAGTTTGGTGGCTGCTCCCTTGAGTCCAGAATTCCACACTATGAAGTCTCAGGGGCACAGCAAGAACGAATGAGTGAAATCCATAAGGGTCCGTAAAAAAGGGCTGGGTCTATTTGAGATTATCTTTATTAGCAGTAATTTCTTCACTTGTGTCTGGAGCAGCCCAGGCCAGACGTGTCCCTGTGAGAGGAGAGGTGGCTCTGCAGGTGGCCAGAGGCAGTAGGAAAATTACAGAGCTGTGGATGGATGGATGGATGGATGGATGGATGGATGCTGGAAGTATGTGACCAGAGCCCAGTGAACAGAAACTCCGGGCAGCCAGAGGCGCCAGAGTTCAGGACAGGAGCTAGGAGCAGAGTTGGGAGCAGGAGTAGGAGCTCGGGGCAGTGGAAGGAGCTTGGAGCAGTTGCAGGAGCTGGAGCAGAATCTTGGAGCAGGAGCTTAGGACAACCACAGAAACGGGCAGGAGGTCAGAGGAGATGCTCAGCCACAGGATCTTGGGGCAGGAGCTCAGAGCAGCTGCAGAAGCAGGGCCAGGAGTAGGAGCTCAGGGTAGGGGCAGGGACAGGAACAGCATTTTGGGGCAGGAACTTGGAGCAGCCGCAGGAGCTAGAGACAGGGGCTAGGGGCAGTTGCAGGATCTCGGGGCTCGGGACAGGATCTCAGGGTGGCCAGAGGAGTAGGAGTAGGAGCAGGATCTCAGGGCAGCCATAGGGCAGGATCTTGGGGCAGGATCTCAGGGCAGGCAGAGGAGCAGTACAGGATTCAAGGACACCCAGAGGGGCAGGAGCAGCATCTGGAGATGGGATCTCAGAGATGCCAGAGGGGCGGGACA
>NW_008659326.1:0-49697 GCF_000695815.1 Acanthisitta chloris
TAGATATATAGATATATAGATATATGTAATATAGCAGAACATTAGTACAAGCAACATTCAAATTACAGGACAAGCAGAAGCTAGGAAAATTCAAGATGTTTGTTGAAGCCTCTCCCTCCAAGACACACTTGCTTTTAGACCTCAACAGATGTCTCCAAATCTTCTTTTATTTGTATTAGTGTTTACTGCATTCTACACAAAACAAGTAGCCTTCAATTTTTAGTTTCAACAATTTTGGACTTCTATTGATCTCTGAGGGCTTAAGGGTGAAATTCATTCTTGTTTAGACAGTTAGCTTCCCATTCAGTCTTGCTGACCTCCTCAACAGCAATATGATATAACATGAATATTAACTTTATGAATCTGTAGATGGTGTTTCCTGATCCCAATTCCCCTAATTCTAACAAAATCCTGCAACCCTGCAGCCTTTCTTGATGCTCTTCAGCCTGTTTTCAACTTATTCCTTAAGCACTATCAAGCACCCTCAGCAGCACATTCTGCATTCTCATCTTTATACCGCCCAGTTTTTTGCTACCATTCCATGAAGTCTGATTTTGTCTTTGATGCACAGTCAGTGTTTTCAAATACTTTCTCCCAAAATGATTTGGAACAGTTTCAAGAGAGTATGAGAAAACAGCTCTCTTCTTGCTTTCAGAAGAAAAAAAGCAGCTCATTTTGAAGAAAAACGCAATAAATACAACCAGAAGTCTCTTTATATAGATGTCTAAGAGTTCCCTTTGACTAGACATTCTTCTAGTTTGAGAAGGAAATACAGAGACAGACATCACCTGTACCCTAGTCAATGTGGCTTTTCTTCAGGCAGCGAATAACAGGGTCGCACTCAGAAAAGAGAATGCTGGAGAACACTTCAAAAGCCTAATATAGACCAGGTGGAAAAGTGGCAATTTCCACTTTCCATAGATACACTGAGAAATTCACTGCCATCCTATGCCTTGTTGAGCCTAGCTGTGGTCTTTAGGAGCCTGGTGACATGTGCACACACTGTTGGAGATTGAGCAGGGACATCGTGCTAAAGTATCGATTCCATCACAGAGTTTGGAAACCTCTCATGTTGCTTACTTAAAAGAGGGGAAATGGGTGGGTTTGTTTGGTTTTGATTTTGTTTTTAAACAGGTGCTGTGAGAGACAGAGATGGGACAGGTGTCAATGTGTCAGAACCTTGTGCTTGTATTTGTCAATAACATGTCCTACCCAAGGATCCGCTGTGGAAGTGAATTACTTGAAGCAATCAAGTGAAAGCAAGAGTTCATACCTTTTTAAAGAGCTTCTTCAGTGAAAGCCAACAGTATCACAGCACACATTGCAAATATTGTACTCAGTGGTAATCTGGCTGACCCACACTGACATTTAAAAGCTTCCTCTGGGCAAAATAGAGCTGAAGTCTGTGATCATTCAATATGACACAATATCAAAACAAGGATTGCCCCTATGACAGTATAGGACACGATTTCATTGGATATTGCATAGCTACAACATGGGGGAATCTAACACTGCTCATTGTCTCAAATTAATAGATTAAGTTGCATTGTGTCAAAACTGTAAAATAACCTTATTTAAATTTCTTAATGGTTTATGCCACTATAACATCACTCAAAAATCTGAGCAAGAACTCAAGCTTTTCCATATTTTCATAGGAAATCTGCAGCTTGTTTTGCCTGCCAGAGAATTGCTGTGAAATAGTGATAGTTTGTGTTATTCTGTTGCATATTCACAAGAAATGGCTTTTAAGACTGATCAGTGAAAACAAAGTGGATGCATCTAAATTTTCTTATGAGATAGTCAGTGCTTGTAGTCAAGAAAGCACAACAAATTATTCTTTAAATAACCTATAAACTCTATATATTTGAAAACAAAATACATAGTTCTGGCCTGAAATATCACCCATTCTAGGACCTTACCACAGGCAGAAAAAGAAATCATGTATTTCTCCTCCAGCATTATATAATCTCAAAATGCAAAGCACAGAATTGCAGAGATGGCTGAGCTCGCAATACAAATTCAGTTGAACCCAGGATTCTCACCAAGAATATTTCTAGCATTGGAACAGAGAAGTTTTACAGGGGCAGGGTATGCAGAGAGCACGAAGAGGAAAGCAAGGTCAAACTCAAATGAGGGGACTGGCACCAAATCTCTTGCTACCTTTGCTGCCAGAATTCTGGATGAATAGGCTCTACTTCAACCTTTCCAGAACCCATCCTGCCAATAAATAGCAGCAGGAAATACACAAAACCAGCCATTTTGATATAGTTCTCTTGCTCCTAAGAGGACTTCATGTACTCTTGTCAAGATCAACAAAGAGCTGGAGGAAGTTTGTGTGGGATTTTCTTCAATAACATTTTGATGTTCTTGAGGAGATTCAGCTGATTGGCGGAAATTCCCTACTTAAATGAGGGCAAGACTAATGCGGCGCTTCACTATTCCATTCTGACTCTTGTCTCATATGCAGAAAATGTTAGTTTGCTTAGCTTTTTAAAAGACAAACCCTATTCCCTTGCCTTCATTCTCATGCAGGACCAAGGGAGAATAGCACAAGACTGAGGGACAATGTGCACAACAACAAGCAGGTAGGTTCAGGAGAAGGGCAGTGCTTCAAAAGCATCAATTTCCTCCTTACATTAACAGACTACGGAAACTGGTCATTCCTGATACCTGAAAAATTTGTTGATTAACAAAAAGGTTTTCAAAATATTCTCAAACACTCCTTACATGGATAGTTCAAACCCAAGACACTGACATGGCCCTTTTTCAACAAACATCTGACTTGCCCAGTCATCTAAGCTAGTCATCCACTTATCATAGAATCATGTAATCAGAATTTAAGGGTTGGAATGGACCTTAGAGATCATCTAGTCCCAATCTCCCCTGCCCTGGGCAGGGACACCTCCTCACTAGATCAGGTTGCTCAAGGCTCATCCAGCCTGGTTTTGAACACCACCAGTGTCAGGGCAGCCACCACGTCCTTGGGCAACCTGTGCCAGTGTCTCATCATCCTTTAGTAAAAAACTTTTTTCTAATATCTAACCTAAACTTCCCCTCCTTCAGTTTGAACCCATTACCCATTACTTAGCTTGTCTTATTCTAATTACTTTGTTTTCCAGCATCATATGAGCATTATTGGATTTTATCCTCACATTTTTCCTACGATAGGAAGAATTTATCCTTGAAATATTCATATATTTATAACCACTGCAAATAGAGCCTCCATTTTCCTAGTCTAGATCTAGACTAGCAACTGTTTTAGGGCTGCTTTATTAACATTATTAACAAACTCTGAGCATTAGCAAAAGCAGTGGCATACATGCTACGATTTCCCATACTACATTGTCTTTATCTTATTAAACCAGTTGAAATATTGCTGTATTTTTGTTCTTTAAGCTTCACTTGGCTGTTTTAAGAAACTTGAGTACCAAAGTACTTTTCTAACTCACACTTTCTCGCTCTTGTTTGGTCAGTCGTTTTTTTGTTATTACATGTCCCCATTGCTAGTTTTCCTGATCCTTCCACAAGCCACAGTGATAAACAATGAAATCCAGAGTCCTTGCAAAGCTGCAGCATCTTGGCTGGAACACTTTGCTGAAGTAATGGTGATTCCAATAAACAAACAGGCTTATTCATTTGCAAATCAATACCAAAGAGCTGAGTAGGAAACTGAAGGGTGACATTATGCTCTAGAGCAGCCCACTGGCCTCGATTTAACTGTTTGCCCACAGCCACTGATGGTGTTCACAGCTCCTGTGCTGCAGTAAAACAGTAGGACCTAGAGAGTTCACTTTTAATTAAAGCAGTCAACCTGAAAGCTTCAGTAGTTTAGGGAGGGTTTGTGAGGTTTTTGGTTTATTTTCTCAATAAATGTTTGGTCAAGGAGACAAGAATTTACTTGAGCTTTATACATAAGCAAAGCTCCTTGACACTGCAGTTGTTTAACTGGGTCATTACCTCTATGTAAAGATTTATATGTACTCTTAATTCCAATTTTAGATTAGCAATTGCAACAGAGCAAACACATCTGATTAAATGCCTATGTAGATCATTTTTACATCAGCACCACTATTTGCTGTAAGGATCTCTAAAACTCTTCATTTATCACAAGTAGTGACTCACTACTACATTTATCACAAAGGGAATCATCTGAAAGGGGAGTGAAGCAGAGAGAACAAGAGAAAGACATAAATTCTCCAGCTAGAAAAGCTGAATTTCATCTTTCAAAGTAGCAAAATACAGACCAGATATAAAGATTATGTATACCATGTTGTAGCCATATCAATGTGATTGCTGTACTCCTGACGTATAAAGCAGTTGCTATCAGCAACACAAGCTGTCCAGTAGAGCTAGGCTGATAGAAACACACTCATAGATTTCCCATTTAAAAGACTATAGAGCTCAACACTCCCTTTTACATTCTCAGTAACTACAATTTACAAGTAGCCAACCAGGACTTACTTGTGCAGATGGCAGCACCAGGAGCTTTGAAATGGCTAAACTGACTCTTCAGCCTCAGGTTATTCACAACTTTGTGGATGCTTTGACACTTCCACTCAGACATTTCATTCAGGTTTGCTTTCCTTATCATCTGGGACTGCAATGTCCCACAAATTTCATTTAGAATCAGAGATAATAGTATCTGCACAAGTCACCATTAAACTGTGGAGGGTTTTAGACCCAAGCCCAGTTGATGTTATCTCTCACACTGAAACATTCTTCACATTCCCCAAGAAGCCTCTGTGTTTTGCAAGGATGCCAGTACTGGGATGACTTTACCTTGCTCACTTGTATTTACACTTTGACCTTTCTTCATTTTACTTTCTGTGTCCTCACCATTCACAGAAAACTCAGAGCCAATGAGCCTCAGTGAGGCAGCTTTTCTACACTGTCTCTGTTCCATTTGGTCAGCCTTGCAAGTTCCTCTGTATGAGGTAACAACCAATTCCAACTGGCTTTTAAAGATACTGTTCTTCACCTAGTTTATGCTAAAAGATATTGATGCTTATTTGCAAATATCAGTAGAGCACATCAGAAATGTGAATGTTCTTAATGAGCTGAAACAGAACAAATCTAAAGAGCTTGCACTCTTTGGTTCATTTCTGCTCCAATATCTTTATTCTTCTTTTCCAGTGGCACAGAACACAAACATTTACTCTGTCCTTCCATATTTCTGCACCAGTAAATTCTTTCTTCAGTGACTGACCTGGGCATGGTATAATATTCAAATTGTGTGTGTGTGTGTATATAATACACACAGTACATTCCTGTTTTTATATGATATATATGTATATATATGTAAAACATAAGCACATATATTTTACTCCAAATTGCTTGGCATTAAATATAACAGTTATTAATTAGCTCTAATAAGTAATTACTTATTAATTAGTTTGATGCATTTTGATGATCCTCTTTTGATTGCAAGTTTGTCTCCTTGGTATTTTTTTTAGCACTTCTGCATGCCACAGATTTCTCAAATTCGACACTTTGTTTATTTGCCCTGGATGCAGTAACCATGTTATTTACCCAGTGGCATTTCCAGCATTAGGGTGCCTCTTGGTGCTGTGAGCCATCAGGGATGAGTCTGTCTTGAACTGCATGCTTTTATTAAGTATTCATAACTGTATCGAGGCTGAAGTGCTCTATTTCCTAGGATGTTCTTACTTCCAATCAAGATGTATTCAGAACCGACATTGATTTTTAAAGTACCTTGAATGCAAGTACAGTTTAGAAAATGAACACTATGGGGTCATGTTTTTTGTCTAGTGGGTTTTTAGTGTGCAGATGTACATCTCACAATATTCTCTATATTCTTTAATAATTTTATGGGAAAACATGTTGGGGAACTTGTAATATTTTCAAGTCAATATACTTTCATTAAACACACAAAGTCATTGTCATACTTCAAGGCTTGAGTTTTTTCCCTTTTCAATATTATCTAAAAATAATTTTAACATGCTTTTTTTCCTTTGGAAAGCTGGAAGCAAAATATGAATTATATATCAAGACCAATCACTCAAGGTGCTTTCCTAAAGAGTGTCCTTGGAACCCAGTTGCTATTTGCACACACATTAATAAAGTGTAAAGCTTTTAAATCTGATTGCTTCAAGTTGAAGGGACGGGTCAGTGCCAAACAAATTGATCTCTTTCACAGAGCATGGTCTATAGCAAACTAAAACTCCATTACAATGAAAGGACTCAATTCAATAAATAAAATACAGATATTTTTTAAAGTTACATGAGCATCTCTTTAAATGCTCTGTAA
Organism: Acanthisitta chloris; assembly: GCF_000695815.1. Lineage (NCBI taxonomy): Eukaryota > Metazoa > Chordata > Aves > Passeriformes > Acanthisittidae > Acanthisitta > Acanthisitta chloris. The sequence continues at coordinate 6,269 of NW_008659326.1, forward strand.
GACAGTATGTGCAAGCTGCATTATTTATCTGAAACTAAAGCCAACACACACTATTCAAAGAGAGTTTAAGTACTTGACACAGTGTGTATGGGTTAAAGGCTGCATGTCTGACAAAAGGATCACTGGAGTGACAGGACAATCAGCTCTATCAAATGAAACAACCAGGGGTCAACGGTGGCAAAGACATATCTGGCAGTATCAAATGAAAGGATGACCTCTGGACAAGTTCTTGGTTTGACATTTAGAGAACTTCAGTCCCTGTTTCAGGTGAACTCAGTAAATTGCCTACTTTCTCTGTAACCCCATGCCCCAGCTGGTAAAAAAGGGACTAATAACTCTTTACCTCCACATTTTATGTTCTGTAAAGATAATCATTAGGTACCTGTCTCAACAGAACGAGATCAGCCTTCAAAACTGATCTTTGAATAAAAGCTATGAAAATATATCTTAACAAAACCCTGAACAAGCAGTGAACAAAAACAATGACAAAACCAGAAAATCCATGTACAGAAACCTCATTATATTTCCTTCTATGAAAATTTCAGCCTGAAGTGGAAAAGTAAAAAGACATTACTAAAAGCTCTATCAGAAATTGTTTTAGGACACAAAGATTTTGTCCTTCCGCACAGAGGATACCGTCAGAGTTGTTTTTACACAAATCAACCTGCACATCTGATAAGAACTGCAAAGAAAACCAGAGCTGACTCCTAATTTGTCAATCTGGAGACCACACACTGCCCATCCAAGAAGATGACACAAAGTCTCAGCCCACACAAAGTGCTCCCACTGCCAGCCTGTCTCTACAAAGCCTCAGCCCACCCAAAGTGCTCCCACTGCCAGCCTGTCTCTTCACTCCATATATGCAATGCTTTCCAGTCTTTGGAACCTGTGAAGATATCTTCCACATGGGTGCCATTATAAGATTTAGAAGATTTCATCATATACCTTTAAAGTAGTTTCTTCTTACCCTGTTTCTCTTCCTTGAGGCCAGAACATATTTTAAACCTCTCCTTTCTCACACTCTGCATGACTCTATACTTATCACCCCATTCATCCTCTCCCTTCTACCTGCAGAACCTTCAACACATGGTTCACTTAACAAACTTCCTAGTGACATGCACTTTTCTTAGGCACACTCTAAAATTGTTACTGTCTCCTGTTTGACGTGCCAGATATTTTTAATAGAGCTGATCACATTTCTTCTTGATAAACCTCTGTTTCCCAGCACCACTCTCCTGGGTCTCCTCCTATGACACTCCAGCACAACCTCTCTAGGGAACACTTTCTGTGATATTTAAGTTCCTGAGGAGGGTCCCATTCACTCTGTAATCTTCTTCTTTACACCAAATTCATCCAGCGAGCAAACTAGCAAAAAAATCCATTGTCATTCACATGCTGATGAGTCTTGATCTACTTCTCTGTGAAATATTTTTCATACTCTGTTCAGTCCAAATTGCTAGCCTGCTTCCTGGATACCCTGACAAGCTCCATGTGGATAATGAGATTTCTCAACCCTCTCCCCTTGGGGAAAGAAAATCTTTCTTCTCAGTCAAAATGGACAGCCAGATCATCAGACCTGCCAATTTGGACTACAACCCAAGTGTCATCTTTGACTCTTACTTCTTTCAAAGCTTCTCATCCAGGATAAGCTCAAAATCTCACAGATTCATTAAACATAATCTTCCTAATAAACAGTTCTTTTTACCCATCTGTAATGCTAAAATTCCTTTCCCAGCTCTGATATTACATATTGATCACTTCCAAGCTCATCTTTCTGACCTTAAGAATCACAAGCTCCTCTCATATCTCATTGAAACTTCTGCTACAAAAAGAAGACCTCTAACCCCTTGCTTTGATCATTTCACCATCTCTTCACGTTACTTCAGTATCTCCCTTGTTACCCATCATATCAAAGATAAGCTAAGTATCTTCACTTCCAATACCATATACTCTATTTTCCAATCTTTCAGGTTATCTCTAATTCATCATGATGATTCTGACTTTGATGTCAACATATTTTATTTTATTTTATTTTGTTTTATTTTATTTTCTCTTATTTTCTATTTAATTTTCAAAATGGTAATTTCTAGGATCCTGGAATAAAGACACTATTTGTGTCACAGAACAACATTTATCACCAATCCTTTTTACTCCCCAGATACCTCTATGTGTCACCTCTTGGGCACTGTAAATTCTTTGAGGACACAAGTTCAGCACCCAGTAAGATCATCCCAATTCATAACAAGCCACTCAAGTACAACAAGCATATAAGTTATAAGAGCATCAGCAGTACTCACAGTAGCAGTAGGAAAAATAATTATTAGCATAGGACTATACTCTCTTTTCAAAACAGCTCTTAAACCCTTGCTGAATTTATGGTATTTGCATCCTCCAAGGTACAAAGGTAAATGAAGGAACTGACACATTGTGCTTTATGCTGATGATATACTACTCTGTTTGACACAGAACACTCTTTGCCTGAGGAAAATACAATCTTCTTGCACATTTACCACGCTGTCTCAAGTTATAAGCTTAATTTAATCAGATCTAACTGCTTGTCCTTGATGAACAAGGTTCCCAAGTATTTCTTCCCTTGCATATCCAGAGAGCTCCTTTGACCCTGTATTTTGGATTTTTTAGGAACTCTACACTTTGAACTGTGATGAACTGGGCATAACATTCAGTGTTGTCTCCCACACACTGGGCACTATTGCATCAACAGTGCTAACCCTTGCACCTAATGCTGTGCACTGCCTGCCTGACACAGAAATAACTTTTAAACAAAGAGAGCACCAGTCTTAAAACACCTTGCTTGGGATTAATCTTCTCAAACCAAGGTAAACCTCACCCAAGTTTTTATTTCATGCACAGACAGCATTATACTGTGTGCTGCAAGCAATTAGTAAAGGCTTCAATAATTTTTCACATTGGTTTGAAACTAAAAATAAGTCTTGGGTAAATAAAATTTTATTTCACTTACCAAAAGTGATTAAAAACCTACTGCGAAAAGATGCAAGGCAGGTGCAAATTATTAGCATCAATTATTACTCATCCCTTCTAAGGATAATGGCCTTCTCCTGTAACCTCTGGAACAACTAACAAAATGGGTCAGCGAGTTCCTCAATCCAGCAAACCAGGTCAAGATGTGCATTTTAGGGCAGAGATAATTTGCAGAGTCCTGTACTCCAAGTCAATCCCTGTGTTTAGAGACACTTGCAGATGCATCCATGGAAAAAGTTGGCCTGTAGCTATAGTGTGTAGACACTGGTGTTGTAGGTTCAAAAATTTAAAATACAGTAATTACAGTATGCACTTAATAATCCTCAAAGTCAAGCTTCCCTAGTAGTCAGCTCAATAATTCACTAAATTTATATGAAAAAGTAAAACTGGAAGATGGCAAACAGCTTTTGCATGGCCGTTACCTTTTTCTAATTTTTGTAAGGCAAACACATTTTCTCATGTACCTGTACTGATTCTGCCAGTGCCTTACAACAGGCAAACACTGGTATAGTGATGAAATGCATATGCAGGAGCATATTTTAAAGTTAATCATCCATAATTAATTAGTAATCTCTGCTTTCTGTTAAATTATACCTAAATTGCAGAAAATTATCCTTGCTGGGAATGATAAAGTCATCCACAGATTTGCAGCATTTCAGAGAAACGTTTTGCATATATTTATGCATCATAATGACCACAGATATGTCAGAGTATTTAACTTCACTTTTCACTACCTTAAAAATACATATACAGATGATCTTTCAATGGCACAATATTCAAGAAGTCAGCCCAAGAACCTGAAGTAAAATCACATGGAAAACAGAGCCAGTAGGTGGAGGTGGGGTTAGGTTTTGGTAGCCTTGTATTTTTAATGCCCAGATCTGTCTCAGCTCTTGAAGAAGTCAGCATTGAGTGCAATCAAAGACAATACTAAAGAAGGTGGATCGTCTGTGCCCCATAACAACACTTGTGAATTTCAAAGTCATTAATAGTTCCTGTTCCCTAAAGAAATCAGTCCTAAATTCAGGCTCTTCTGACAGCTAAAATCCCCACCATCTTGAGCTTAAATATCTTTAGAGATCTGGATGAATGAATTTTAAAAAAATTAGTTTCAAAAATTGGTTAGTTCAAAGCATTAACGAAGCTCACAAGTTAATTTACGATCTTTAAAAAATTTTATCAGCCAGATGCTTCACGGGATTTCCTTTAGACCTGACATCCTTATGTGTGGACAGCAGTAAAATTTTGAAATGAATCATGTCTTAGCAACTGAACACCTGCAATGAATAAAGGACCTGAAAGTACACTGAGGGTTAGGCATTTGGAGCGAGAGAAATGCTTGGTTCTTGTACATACAGATTTAATGACATTTAAAAATACATGATCCCCTATGCATATGTGCTCAATCATCAGATTCATAATAGGAGCTGAGAAATTAGTTCCTTCAGACCAGACAGATCATTACTGACACTGAGAGACTAGGTAAGATTGCTAGTAAAGCAGCTTCTAGATTCATAAGGACTTTGTGTACCTCTTGCTAGTGTATGCAATTTCCTTTTTTTTTTCCCAATTTACCCCCAAGGCCTCACAAAACTACTAGGAGTTATTATTATGTTTCTCATGATTTCAACATTCAGGTTCAAAACCTCATGTAACATTCTAGTGTCTTGTCTAGAGCCAAAAAAAAATTAGAAAATTAAAATTATTGTCACTTAAACATACCTGCAGTAGTAAAAGGAATGCCATTTAGGTGAAGCCATGAAAGTCATTTATTCACCCACTTTGTCTACAAAGTCATGTAATTGATCATTCACAATGTCTTCAAAGTCATGTAATTGATCATTCCAAACATATTCTCACATGGATTAGGATCCCTGTGAGAATAATCCCATCCCTTGGATTAATCACAGTGAAACAAAATGTGGGAGGGTTTGTGTTTTGGGTTTTTTTGATCCAATGGAAAGAAACTTGCTTCTAGGCCAATTTATCACAAAATGGAAGGGCTTTGTTTTCACTTAGGTTTTAGTAGTTCAGTGAAGTTTGCTTGGGCTTTAGTTATAATTATTATTCTCTTTAATCATGAAGAGTCTTAGTATATTGAAAATGTCAACAATAGCTGGCAAAATTTTAGCTCTAAGGAAGAAATAGAATACCAGAGGAGGATTTAGAAGAAATAAAGTGGGCATAATTTAACTTCAGCTGTTGAAAGAAGAATGCATTATTTCCACAGTTCTGTTACCAGCACTCACAAATCACTACCAGCTCTTTAAACATAGAAATTGCCTTCTAAAATCAGAAGAGGTGTAATATTTTTGTCCTAAAATTATTCACCAGTATTTCAAGATGTTTATATGCTGCATATAAACCAGAGATGTAGACTAATATGCTGAATGTTTGCAACACAAATTTTTTAAAAAAAGAGAGATGTATGCCAATATGAAATGCTAAGTGCCAGAAAATTAGTATCGAACCCTTTTCATGTTAAATTCTGCAAAGTGAAGGTCCCTACTTTCTGTGAAAAACTATTTCATAGAATTGCTTGTGGGTGCAAACTCTTCAAGATGCCATAAATAATTCATTCAGCTCCAGTCAAGCAATAGCATGTCACCAACTGCAGAAGGGAAAAAGAGAAGTCTGGAGCACTGCTCACTAACAAGTGCCAACTATGATGCTCTGGGAGTAAGGTACTCAGTATCCTCAATGACCAGGGCTGAAGGAAGGCCACAAATCACTGTGAAATGATCCCAAAAGCCCAAGCCAAAAGCAGGATAACTCTATTTATTTTAAAGAATCTGTCAGAGCACTTAGCATGAACTAGGGTAAAAGAGAAACAGAGAGCAGTCTTTGCTTTCCAGCGAGGACACAGAGGTGACTGTATAAACAGGTCAGAGATAAATTACAGCTCTTTAACGTGCTTAGTGTTATTCTGAAAGTTTTCTGCTTCAGCTCAAATTGGAATTGCAGTGAATCACATAACCCTTCTGCAAAGATACAGAAGGTATGTATTAATTTTCAATATAATAATCTACTTTCTTATTTTTTTAAAACTTATTTACTATCCTAGGCATGCAAAGAGTTCTGCTTTTGGTTGGTATGCTGCAGGGATATGCATATATACTAGGATATATATACTGCAGTAAGCTTACTAGCTTACAGGCAAGAGAGATTCACAAGTAACTACAGTATTTTCAAAGATCCACCTCAACAGAAACATTTTTCATTCGCTTCAGTGAAGCTGCCAAAAATACAAGTAATGCTGAGTTATAGGTTTTATAAAGCTGATAATGCTTTCTCTTTTCAAGTCAATAACTACATGCAACTGGGTTACAGCCTCCAGTTTACTGTTTCTTAAAAGGAAACATTATGTTGGAAAGAAGATTAAAGTCTATAAATCAATTTATATCACTCATGGTTTTAAAGACAAATCTCTCATTAAAATACATATCCCAAACAAACCATATGTGTCCTGTGTAGAATGAAAAAACCAAACCCTTCACAACAGTCAGGTACCACCATACATCTGCCACAGAAACTTGAGAAACACTAAACTACAAGATCTCTTCTTCCTCTTCAGAGCTGTGGTATATAAAAAGTACAAAGTCTAAACTTATTCACACAACAAATGTTTCCTGGGTCATCTAGAACATCCTTCAAACTAGTTCAGGAAAGACTGCTAGCCTAATTCACCAAAGCTTTTTATCCAGTGAACTCTTGAACACTCTGAAGAATGATGCCTTGCTGAACTCTCTTGACAAGCACTCCCATTGTCCAACTGACCTCCCTGTTAGAAAGCATTCCCTGTTTAGCTTCGGGTCATTACTTCCCGTTAGACAATCCATGATCCCCTTAAATAAATTCCTCCTCCTGCTCTCATATTTCTTCTCAAGTATTTGTCAGTTGTATTCCCTTAGGCAGGCTGTATATAGCATGTTCCCGAGACCTCTCTTCAAGGTTCATGCTCTCCCATCCTTTTATCATTTTTGTCACCTCTCTGAACTTTTTTCCTTTTATTCATTTCACTGTACAGCCCTTAATGATAAAAGCAATCTATACAAATATACCTGTACTTGCAACCAAAACAACATATCCTCTGGTAAGTGAAAGAGGCAGGTGAGACCTGGCTGTCACAAGGAGGGAGCCTTTGGAGTCTTACATTGTGTCTGGGCCAAAGAAACTAACAGAACAGATCCTGAATTGCTAGTTTTACTTCTCTCTATATATTGCCTTGAAAGGGAAATGTGGTCTTCAAAACAGAGAATTGGTTTTGCTGGTACATGTACACCTGTTATAACTGAGACGAGGATATTCAGGATTTTTGCAGGTGGAGAAGGGAACATTTTTCTCAACTGATTAAGGAGGGACACTTAGGTTGGGTTCAGTCCCAAAGTGACCTTTTAATGCAAAATCTATGGAGCTACCATTTTATAAATGCATTTACATTCTCTTCTCTGAATAAAGGTTAATTACATATTTATACCTATACCACTGAAATGATTTTTTTTTCCTCTCTCCTCCCGTCTATTCGTTTATACTTATACCACTGAAATGATTTTTTTCCTCTCTCCTCCCGTCTATTCTTACAGCCAAAGCAGTTTTATAGCAAAATGGTAAACCTTGAAAACTGATGAAACGTCAGTAGTTTCTGCTGCAGTAACTTTAACACATGGCAGAACCAGGCACTGAGATGTTAAGACAGCAAAGCGAAAATTATGTCAAAACAAAAATTGAAAAATAATCCTAAAATTGAGTTATTTAGGATTCAAAAGTTTTTCACGTATGAGAGATAGCAGAGTACCCTAACTCTGTGCATCCAAAGTCAGATGAGATGTCTCTAGCACACACAAGAATTGTTAAGTGAGGCTGAAACCTGGATCCAATTTTTTAGCAAGAAAAATGTATCACTTGCAATATATCAAACCAGGCAAAATAAATCTTGAACCAGCTTTCAATGGCTGATAGTTATGGCTTGTGCTAAGAAAAATTTGTTGGAAACCATTCATATCAAAGTTTATGATCCAAACACTGTTCTTAGTTTTGTTCTGCATTCTGTTTCTGAGCAACACCTGTTTTTTATGAAGACATGCTATTAGCCAATACACTTTAATAAAATGTAGTTGAAGTTTCTTCAGGCATTTTTCCCCTATTACAAAATATCAACTCAGGGAAACTGAAAATCTTAATGAGGAACCTCTTTTTCACATTAAATTTTCCATTTCCAGAAATTTGTGGAAATGAAGCTTTAAATCCAACTTATTCTCTTTGCTCTTTAGCTTTGACTTCTAACTTGAGTTAGGAATAAAAAAGATGAAAATAAGTGCAAAATTTAAGACGAAAATCTTTGCATTTTCTTCTCATGTTACTACTTACATTTTTTTTTAAGAGAGCTAATTTTTTTCTCCAAAACTGAAAAGACAAATTGTTTCAGAACCTCAAGCATCTTTCTAGGTGCAGATCAGACTGGCAACAATAATGGTCAGTATAGAGCTATATAGTATGTATAGCATGAAATACTAACTGTGGAAATGAGTAAACACATTGAAGGCACTTACTGCCACACACTGTGAATATGCATTTCTGTAAATTACACACACATACATATTTCATTTAAGATAAAGGTTATTATTCTAGACTCCCTGAAATTGTGCTGTCAATAATTAGTTGCACTTACTGTCTGAGATATTGAAGAAGTTATTGTAACTCTCCACAAAATATCAGCCTGGCAAAGGATTCTCCCCTCCACTCTGCACCTCGCATCTCAAGCCTTTTGAGAGTTCCTTTCTAAGATTTAAATTTTCTTTTATAAAGCTTTTCTGAATCAATCAAGATTCAATACAGGAAGATTGCCAAATAAATTACTTTTCATTTCTGCCCAGAGTTAAACTCCTACAGGGAGCTGGAAATATATCAGGGTCATTAGTCTTAATGCCTCCAATCCACACTGCTTTAAGGTGAAGTGAGTAGTAAACCAGATTAATACACTAACCTCTACACTCAAGATACCTCAGGGTCCTGACAGTGCACACACCTAACTCCTAATAAACTATTCTGGAGCCTTGCACACTGAAGGGGAACAGACTTCCCACCCAGCTTTGGTCTGAAGAAAATACCTATGTTGATTCCTTTTTAATACTTGGTTTGGATACTTTGTTAGGGCTCACTGGAAAGCTAAGTAATGTGTATTTCTGATTGAGATCTGCTATGAAGCAAATAAAACAACTGAGTGAGCTGTAGAGGGTTTCCTACACTTTGAGGGCACATACCCCCCATTCTTCCATTGGAAATCTTTGTGTATGCACAAACACAAGTAGAATTTGTCCCTGTGCTTAGACTTTTTCAAGCTACCCTTTTGCCTCATTTATTCATGCTAAAACTTGCTCTATTATTTTTAAAATCACTGACAAGCATAAATGTGGATAATTTCCTAATGCTGTTATGGAAAAAAAACCCAACCCTTAATGAGCTAATTTCAGTAGACTTTTTTTTTTTAGATTTATCAGGCTTTGATGCAGCAAAACCAATAATTGGAAACAGGTTTCACCCACATTTTAATTTCTTGGTTCAGTCTTATTCCTGGTTAGTTGAAAACAAAGAAATAAACCCCTCTATTTCATTGCCAAATTCTTAGCTAATGAATACACATAAACTTAGACTGAGGCTCCAACCCTTATTCTCAACTCTGACATATAAAGCACTGTAAAATAATCCATTATTTAATATTAAGAAAGCTGGATAAAACTAATTAATGACAAAAATTAGCCCACAGCACATTAATTACAAGTTTGCCCAACAGCTACCTCCCTGTCCTAATTAGCCTCATTGATTTCAAGAAGCCATTAAGAAAAAAAGACAAACATATAATTCCTACTTCATATTTGATAAAAAAAAAATCTGTGATTCAACTTTCAAACATCAACAATGTACTCTTTTAACAGGAATTTGGAGATTTCCACAGCAACAACAACTCTGTCAGGCACATTATGCTTCATTTCTAATAGACTGTAGTAGACTTGCTGGTCATTTGTTGACCCTGGCTGAAATTCAGGATGAAAGTATTGATATAGAAGACAACCAGAAAAAAATAACAGTCCCACAGAGCCCATCTGGCCCATGCTCTCCCATTTGCACTAACCACAAAGTTTTCATTCCATGGACTATGAGATATTTCATTCTCTGGCACTAGATTCTGACCACCTTATTTGACATTTAACAACCAGCACTGTCAAAATAGCAAAATATGGCTAGGGATCACATAAGTCATAATACAAGTTTCTGAAACGTTGATGATAAAAACAACTGTGCACTGACCTCATTAATAAAAGTCTGGGCTCCCCGTGGACTTAGGAGTAAGATAGCCCTTCGCAACGTGTCCCGATAGCGGTATTCAGCTCTTTTCATGGTAGTAAAAAGGTTGGCAAATACTCTGCTGATGTTCCTGTCCACTTTTTGTAACGATACATCAAGTCCCAGTCTTGAGGCCTGATCGAGAAATCCCTGCAGTCCACGGATATCTGTAACACAGGAGCAGGAAAGGAAAGGAAAAAAAGAAAAGAAAAGAAAAAAGCCACTGCATCAACCTTCGCCAGTTAGGCAAGCATCACTTGGAAAAGGTTGGCAAATACTCTGCTGATGTTCCTGTCCACTTTTTGTAACGATACATCAAGTCCCAGTCTTGAGGCCTGATCGAGAAATCCCTGCAGTCCACGGATATCTGTAACACAGGAGCAGGAAAGGAAAGGAAAAAAAGAAAAGAAAAGAAAAAAGCCACTGCATCAACCTTCGCCAGTTAGGCAAGCATCACTTGGTAAAAAAAAAGTTCTTTTACTTTTTTTTCCTGCAGTGCTATCAGAAGAGAGTATTCCACACAGTCATCTTCCACAACACCCTTTCATTGTCAATGCCATGAGGGAAACTCCATCAATTAATTAATTACCTTTCCCCAGAGGCCTGTGAATGACTGTTAGGAAGAGCCAGTTCATGTATTTGGGTGGCTGTGCAAACCTCTCTAGGAGCTCAGAGCCACAGGGCTCAACACTGCACAAACCCAAAAAGAGAGTCCAACCCCAACAGCATCACAGTTCAAATGCAGAAATCCAGGAGCAGATAAATAAGCAGGGGATAAATCACTCATGCCTAAACTTCTCTCCTTCTACCACAACCTGACTTGGGTTTTCCCAAGAAAAATTACATATCCAGAACATATACCACCCTCATTTTGACCCCCCCTTTTTATCCTATCTTATAAATAACCTACATAACCAGAGGTTGTAATATGTAAATATTACCTATTATATTAACATGTAGTATGTAAAACATATTACCTGCAAACCTATGAAACAGTACACAAAGCCCCAGTGTATTGCAATATATTATAGTTAAAACAAATAAACAAAAAAAAAAAAAACCCAACCAAACAAAAGCAAAAAAACCCCACAACCAACAAAAAAACCCCTACAGTTTTCAAGCAGAGAAATCATGCAAATAAGCCCCTTCAAACCGTGTTCCTCTGAGCTCTGTGCCTCAACTTTGGGATGATTGAAAAAATATATTTCCTTAATATTTTAGGGTATTACCATGGAGGAACACATTTCAAACTATGTTCATGCTGAAATCTGCTTGTTCAAACTGTACTCTGCATGACTCTCAGCATTTTCGTACAATAAATGTCTGAGTTTTTATTTTGCAGTGAAATTTAGAACACGAAAAAGGTCAAAACCTATACTGAACCAGGTTGCTTTCAAAATTAACAGTGACTTGATCACAGATGCACCATGTCATTAGGAGCCCTTAATTTTATGGGAAATATGTGTATCTTGTCTTGAGTAAGTAAGTACTGAAGCCTCTTTTCTCACATTCATTTCTCACACTTTCATCATTTAACTTCAGCTCATGGGTGAAGCTGAATGGTGTAAGTTAGAGCACATTTATTGATCCCATAATAAAAACCTGTTCTTCAGAGAACTTTACTATAACTTTAACAACCTCTGTAAACCTACACTCTAACACCTGGTGCTTGGTTGGGTTTTTTTCTATTTTAAATCCTGAAAGAAAACATCTACTGACATTGTTAAAGCCAGAGGTCTGAATGCCAGTCCAAGTGAAGTCAGTAGCACTCCTTGCTGCCCCATCTGAGTGGGCTCAGAGCATCACTAATCATGGTGTTTCATGGCCAAATAATATACATGTGAACTCCTTTTTTTATCCTCCTAAAAATGTTGTATGAAACCTGATATAAGTAACATCTTGTGAGGAAACACCAGTCAAAGAATTTAGCTCATGTACAAGTGCAATATATTAGGGTCAACTAGCAAATACGAGATCCAAGAGAGAAGCATTAGAAGTTGCCTTGAGTAGCTTCACACTTCTGTCTAAACATGAGAATGCTTGTTAGTGTGATTAATTGAGCTTCAGAAATCTGCTGAATTACAGCAGCACATCAGACAACAGAAACTAAGTAGGGATGTGCCACCCACAGCAGACTCCCTACTGCCTTTTTAGCTCTGGTTTAGTTCACATGATTGTCCCAATAGCCAAACTCACAATCAGGAAAGGTATATTCATGAGAGTTTTGCTGGGTTTTTTTGCTACTTGACCTAGGTGAGTCTAGAGCAGTTTTATCACACTGTCAGCTATCTGCTAGACCTGCTTACTGTCCAAAATCCTGAGATAGTGAGGAAAGGAAGGGGTTTATTATCATGCAGGCATTTCTGGAAAGTGTCAGAAGATTTTTGAACTTGTATAACTGCTAAATATTGCAGGTGTGCTGAAATAAAGACAGCTACAAACAGCTATTGTTTACAGTCTAATGTATTTTACTAAAGTTGTCAGTTTGGATTTTGTTAAATTCAGTAAACCACCATTCATTACTGTACTTATGCACACTTTCTGGATATGTGATACACAAAACACAAAGAGTTTTTAAAAATTATGTTTAGTCCTTCAAAATTCCTGAAGTGCTTGACAAGCAGTAAGAAAACTCCCTTTTTTATAGCTTGGTAAGGGCTTGTCTTTTTGTGCTGGCATCTAAAGTTATTGTTGCACAAAGGAAAGTTGTTTACAAAAGATTAACTGTGGTGATAGTGCTCTAGGGTTTTTTTTCACCTTATGTTTTCATCTGACCTGCTGAAAAGTTAGAAACAGTAGACCAGTGCAAAATACTTGATGCACATGTTAAGACTATTTGAACTTGGAAGGTCATTTTATATTCCCTTAAAAATCTTTCCCCCAAGGAAAACAGGCTATTTCCCAGTCTGAAAACTGAAAAGGATTCTGACTTTTTTCAGCTTGATAACAAAGCAAAATTTGAGATGGAAGAGACTGTCCAAGCTCAACTGTACAAGCACACCAGTGCAAAATACTTGATGCACATGTTAAGACTATTTGAACTTGGAAGGTCATTTTATATTCCCTTAAAAATCTTTCCCCCAAGGAAAACAGGCTATTTCCCAGTCTGAAAACTGAAAAGGATTCTGACTTTTTTCAGCTTGATAACAAAGCAAAATTTGAGATGGAAGAGACTGTCCAAGCTCAACTGTACAAGCACAATCTGTCAGTTTTTCACAGATATAAGAGAATGTGAATTTATTCAGCACTGGCAATTAGAAAGAACTGTGTGACAGTATCTTCCTTAATGCTGAGATTTCAGCTCCTACATGGCACTGGGGAGAAGGAGAGGGCTTGGTGGGAATTCAGAGGTGAAAGTGGGAACTGAAGAGAAGTGTTTTCAGAGCTGACTAACAATTTTAGCTGCCAACAGAATAGAATTTTTTTTACAAATAATTATTTGCAACCATTACCAAGAGGGCAATCAGTTCTTAAAATGTAACAGTACACAAATACACAACCACATGCCCATATGCAGAGGCATCTGTTTACAAGCCATAAAGAATTAGGCTCAGTTATATTTTATCTGACATATCACACAAGAAAGTGAATGCCCTCATTTTTTTTCTCTATTTAGTAGATCACAAGTCCATGCAACATTAAAGAAAAACTGAGCTTTGTTCCACAGCAGCTGAAACAGAAATATTCACAGATATAGTTATGAATTTCTTTCCACTTGTCATAATTGGGACAGTTAATCCTTCATTTTCTTCAACACTAAAAGGAGCTTTTTATATAATTCATATAAAGCTTCATAAAGGGTTCTATAAATGCTTTTGTTAAAATACCATTGCTTTCTGTTTCTTGTAGTCTTAACAGATATTTTTTATTTAAAAGTTCAGATTCTAATATTAAAGAGTTACCCTGGACCATTACTAATGAAATAATTCCTTGCAACCATTTATTTCATACTTTCTCAGAAGAGTAGTGTAATCCAAACTCAATCAGGCAATCATTGCTGTTGAGAACAGCTGACAAAGAGGAGTTTGCTGTAACTACACTGTAACCTACAACTATCTCTGCCCTCAGTTTCAGTTACTTACATTTGCTCAGGTTGTAGCCTACACTCAACCATTAAAATCACAGAGTTATATCTTAATTACCTAATTGCCCACCTGATTTGTGCATGCTCAACATGCAAACTTTCAGAGGCAATATTTGAAAATTTCTCTTTAGAGAACATCAGTTTTGTGAAGATAATGAAACACATACACCCCCAGAAGGAAAACTGCACTATAGAAAATGCACTCAGCTAATCATCTCTCATAAAAGTGATCTGTAAAACTGTATAATGATTGGATATGTTTAAAATACTCTAGTGTCAACCACAATCATGTGGAATCAGCAGGTTGTAAATGGAACTAACTCCCCAGGGCTTCACAAGAAAAGCAAATTTCTTCTGAATTTTGTGCCTCTTCTGTTATATCTGACTGGAGAGAGAATCTCTGTGGCCAAGAGCCTTCTTCCTAATGCTGACAGATATGCCATATGTCCAGGTCTGACAACAGAATAACAAGACAATTTTAAGGATAACTATTACAAGGAGGGAAGGAAAGCCTTGATGCACGGCTAAAATATGAATTCTGTCACTGTGACTACAAAACTAATGCTTGCCATAAATAAAGGGCTGTATTGTACTATAAGGAATAATGGAGTATATAATTTCCTGCTGGAGGTTAGGTTGGTTACAGCTCTGGCTGATTGGAACACAAACATAAAAGAAGAGTACTAAATGTGGCATTAGCTACTTGTAAAGCTTATTGTCACATACAAAGCAATTCATTTTTATTATATTATTTATAATCTTGTTTATACAAAAGAAAGTTCACAGAGTCTACCACAACATTCGCCTTTCATAAATTTACAGGATCTGATTCTTGGCCTTGACAAAAGCAGCTTTAAGCTATTCTTTTTGTGTGAAACAGCTGTGTGCTTGGGCACAGCTGGCCTTTTAGGATGGCTCATTGCAGAAAGGAATTTCCAGGAGGTAAAGAGCACTATATTGTCTTTTCAACACCAGTTCCTAACCCCACTTGACAGAAATAGAGGCAGCACATGGCCAGGAAACATTTTACTTTGGGTAGAAAACAGCTGGAAGCAAACTGAAGTACCAAGTTGGAGCTTAAAGCAAGGCTAAAGAAGCACCAAGATATAATTCCAAACCCTGTTGGTCTTATCCAAGGAAATTCTAAGAGGACTAAGTATCATCACAGAGTTCTGTTTTCAAATAACCTACACCAATCCTTTCTTTTGTACATTTGAAAGAGGAAAAAGAAAACAAGTGTGAAAAACAATGAGATCAGGCAGGATATGGTGAGGGTTTGAGCTTTCTCATTTGCAGATTGTAGGCTCTACACTTCTCACTTTGTTTTTCCAGTGTCAGTTTTATTTGAGCATTATTTTGATGATATTTAAAGTAGTGAGAAGAGTGTCAAGGAGATTTGGATAGTGTCATTTTTGTAGCATTTATACACTTATGAAAATATATTTACCTTTTCCAACATTTTAGGAAGGCTGTTCAAGGCACTGCTCCTTAAACTACAACAGTAGAAAAAAAATTATTCTTTCTTAGCTTTCATACTATGATATTCTGCTTTATTGTAGGTTTGTCTCTCTTGACTTACACTTGGACAGAATACATTCCACTTATTATTTCATTTATTGAGACAGAACAAAATACAAATTCTACAATTCACAGGTTTGGAAGATAACCCATAAACACTCTGAAACAGGTTTCCTAAACCACTTCAGTTTCATGGGTTTCATTCTTTTTATTTCACATTGGGTTTTCTCCCTAATTTTCACAACTGCAAATTGTTTGCCTTAGAAAATAGAGATAATATGACTGGTTTAAGAAACAGAGATACATATCCTGATGATTAGACTCCTGCTGCATTGTCAGCTTTCTGAATACATTATTCTGAACACCATCTTTGTGTCCTTGCTACAGATAATAACCTACGTGAAGGACTTGAATATATTCTAGTATTTTAGAAGACTTAAAGTGGACATACTTCAGAAGCAGCTCTTATTCTTCAGTTAATAAATAACAAAATTCTCTTTCTTCAAACAATAGAAAGAAGATTACTATTTATGCTTCCAAATGGCAATTATTTTGTCAAAATCATCTAGAAAAATTAGACTTTGCACAAGCACTGAAATTTTCAATCTAAAATACTTACAAGATGATTTTAACTGTTCAAATAGAGTGATTAGACCAGAAAGTATAACAAAAAAATCTGCTACAATAGATATGACTGCATTAATATTAGAATACAAATGCTTATTGGATCCCAATGCAAATGTGACATTATATTAGCACAGTGTATTTTCTACTCTTTTTTTCCTCTCCTCTTACAGCCTCTAAGCATCTAACTTCTCACTTCACCTATTGTCATTTCCTCATATGTGTCTGCCTGCCATATTCCCACAATCAGTGCTAAGATAAATTAGAACCCACAATTTCAAACTCTGTCTGATTCAGTCACCTCATTCTTAATGTAAAAAGTTGACTTCAAAAACTTTCTGTTAAAAGAATCTTTGCTTTCTTGCATGCTTTTGGAAACATCAGAGCTCACAGTAACACCTCTGCAATTATATCCCATTTTATTTTCCTTTTTTTTCTTAAAGTAATGAAGGAAGTCAGGACCTAGCCAATAATTATTATAGCAAGTAGATATAATAACAAGTATCATAAATCCTTTAATTAGATATTTTTTCTTATTCAACTTCTGTAAGAACAGCTGCACCAGATGAGACCAGGGAAGTTCTGCTGAGCTCCATAACCTGCAATAAACATAGTGGAAACCAGGAGCAATAGTGGATACTTCCCTTTAACATTCTCCTGATGATTCAGTTTTCAGTGCAAGGAATTCCTCAGGCAGATATGGTTTCTATGTATTTCTATGCACTACAGGTCTATGTAACCCTCAATGACTTTCTCCTCTCTAGAACAGCACAGTTTCTGTTTAAGCCCATATAAACTATGAGCATCCGTGGTTTCTATGTATTTCTATGCACTAAAGGTCTATGTAACCCTCAATGACTTTTTCCTCTCTAGAACAGCACAGTTTCTCTTTAAGCCCATATAAACTATGAGCATCCACAGCAGTTCACAACCAGCAAAATAACCTGGGAGTTTTCAGAATCCTGCTGGACTTCCCCATTTCCCACTTCTACTTTTCTCTCCTGGACAGTTCTACTAACATAGATAAAACACAAAGCAACAGACCAGCACCTGCACTGCCTGACCAACCAGACCTACAAGCTGTATAGTCCTTTCTCAAAGAGATGAGAGAAAAGCATGAACTCAGAAACTTCTGCAAGAAATAAACTGAGCTATCAGAAACTTTATCTTTGAAAAATTGGTGAATATTGATTCACCATTAAAACCTACATCGCAGACTGACATTTGACCACCTCCCCATAAAAACTGGAAATCATATCACACATGTTTTGATGCAAGCATCAGGATTAACCAAATGGAAAGGTCTACACAGAACTCCTTGTGATATCAGAGGTAGAAACTTGTATAGTGACTGCAGAATTTTTTTACTGGGCAGTTACATTGCCCACATCAATTTTATTTTATTTGCAGGTTTTCAGGTATGAAAAGCACTTTGAATAGAGTCAAATCATAAGTATTGGTAATTTTCACTCCTGAACAGCTGGGAGAGGGACAGAATGCACCATAAAGCCAGATGTGTTGCAAGCACAAACAGATGTTTTCAGACTCATCATAGAAGGCAGATACCATTATTAAAAATATTTAAAAGTTACTCTGTAAAACTGATGTTTCATACCTTAAACAGCTGATCCAATCTGAAGGTAACTGGAGCTTCCCAGGAGGCCCAAAAGCACAAAATCCTTTTAAAGGCTACAACAGCCCTTTCACATTTTGCATGAAAGGTCAACTACAGGTCTCTCCTGCTGGATGTTAACACTTAGCATTCAAAAGCACAGGGGAAACCACCTCAGGAAATTCATTACTGTTGAGGAAAATGTGGACATAGGCTATAATTGATGTGAAAAGGGAATTCACTGAAGAGCCAACATTTCCATTCAAATCATCCATTCAATTCTTTCAACTGCAATAATTGTGAACTGTTCGTCCAATGGTAAACTACTGAAATGAACTTCTTGTCTCACTACTGCTCTTTATACATTAAAATACTTCTAAAGACACTACAGTGTAACTGCTGTATCTTCTTATAAGACTGAAAAGAACTGTATTGACAGAAACTATGGTTTTGCTGATGTATAGCCTCAGTTGAGATGAAATATTTCTTTCACATAAACTAATTTTAATTATTGCATGAGTTTAGCATTTGCTATGACTGAGTACAAGCAATTCTAAACATCCATCCATCAGTACCTCAGGAAAACAGATCTTCTCTTGGAGGGCTAAGATGCATCTTACTGAAGGTAGATGATTTTACATGAATATCTGAATTAATAGTGTCCATTTAATACATTGGGAATGTCAACCATCTGCTTTCACAAAAACACAGCTGTTACTGTTAAGGAGCTCTTACCGTATGGTAACTTTGATTATTGGAATTTGACATTTGAAGTACACTCTTCATAAACTAGACCAGTAATCCTAAACTGGGGATGTGGAAATGCAAGTAAAAGCATCCTGAAATAAAAAAAAAAATGTAAAAAGGAAATGCCTTAAATATAGAGGCAAAGGTTTTCTCATTTTCAGAAAACCAGAAGTCACCTGAGAATTTGAGAGAGATTCATCCTCTGTGTGCACAGCTAAGTGTCCAGCAAAGAGAAGACAGAAGCACATCACTTTGGATTTGATGGACTGCAGAGTGAGTCTCTCTCTTGTTGAAATCGGCTTTAAATACTGCACGTTCTGATCTCAAGAGAGACTGCAATAAAATTACTGCAGATAAGGAAATTAAATTCCCCCTCAAGGAAAGGCTACTTTCAGGAAGACCTTATTCTTTTACATGTGTGACAGTAATTATTGCTTGCATTCATACAACACCTTTCAGCTAAGGATCTCAATGTACTTTATAAACACCTGTACAGTATTAAAAAAGTATACACTATAAATACACATTACAGGAGCTAGTTCCTCTTATACCTAATTAACTACATGTCAGCAAATAATAATTCAACTCTCTGCTGGGGAAACTTTCTCTCATTTTTGTAGGTTCAAGTAAAAGTCAGGTGCTGTGGGCACACAAACAGCAGAAAGGCTGTCAGAGCTGCCAATTCTCATGTTGTTGGCACCATCTAGGGATAGAGTCTTCACTGAGGAAACAGAAATTCTCTTTAAGGTTACTATTTCTCAACCAGTCTCAGATTTTTCACAACCAAGTCCTTATTGCTATTAATTTTGTATTATCTCCAGTCGTCTGCACTGTCACTTTAGCAGATGACACAGTTTCACTCCATTGCTTGCTTTTCAGAGCATTCAGTATGAGGTGGCATAAGGGCATTGAGTCCATACCTTGTCTTGAGCCTTACCACCATCAGGACAGAGATCTGTGACCAAGGCAGCACCTGGCTGCAATTATGACTAAGGCTCTGTGTTGTCACACCACATGCACCATATGGACACCAGCTCACATGGAGCCTGAGCTGCACAGAGTTTTTCCCTGCCCTGAACTACTTGGCCAATATCTGCTCACCTGCTGGCAAGGTAAGAACAATAGTGTGCATAGTTTTAGCTCAGGACCAAGGAGGAAGGACCTCTTGGCCAATCTTTATTTCACTCAAATGATGTCCATCAGGCTGTAATGAGGATGCTGGTATTGGAAGTTTAATTTCCTTGGATAGCTCTTTGACTTACAAAATAAATTTTCATATAGACACTGAATTTGGAAAATTAGGATAAATATGTATCCTTTAATTTCCTACCTTTTTTAAGCTCAGTTTTGCAATACAGCCTCCAAAAAACTGCACAAAAATGCAAAGGGATACAAAAATCAATTACAGACTCCTCTGTTCCCAGCATTTTCTGATAAACGCAAGATGAGAAGGATCCCTACTGAGGTAACAAATCTCTCGGTGGGAGCAGGAGGGAGTTGAAAATAAAAACTACGTTTATGTCACATATAACGACCATCACTTACTCCCTCTTGTAGGAATATGCCAATAACAAACAGGCTAAAAAAATCAATTGCCAATTATTCATTTGCATTATGGCAACTACTTTAGTACAATGGCAAATACATGTACTCCATTCTCTAACAACAAAACTCTGAACCCAGAAGGGGGGGAAAAACACAAATCCAACACACTAGGAGAATAAAAACATAAATCTGCTTGTACTTTGTTATCAGCTAAAACATCCTCAGGCATTCTGCTTTTTGCTCCATGCTTTTGGAGCATAACAAGCAATGATTACTGAAAAGACAACTGGTAACTGAGGTGGTACACTGTACCAAGACTAGTGCCAAAAGAGTCTATATTCATCATATTTTAAAGAAAAGTAACACTTTTAACAGACCAAAAAATGAGATGTTTTAGGCCTTAGTCCTACAAACATTCAAGTGTGTATTTTGTGTGAGGAAGTCTCCTCCCACATACAAAATCTCTCAACATATGAATTGTTCACATAGCTACTATGCACTGCTATTTATTCCTATGATGATAATCAGGACAAACACTTAAAACACACAGAGCACACTTTCACCTTCCCAGATATGAAGCCCTTTTTTTCTCCAAACAGCAGCAAAAACCAAGCAAAAATCTTCCCAGCTTTTTCATCAGGAATTTTTTTTTTTCACTGAAAGGCTGGTTAGGCAATGGAACTGCCAGGGAGGTATTTGAGTCACCGTTCCCAGAAGTGTTCAAGAAATGACTGGATGTGGCACTTAGTAATACAGTTTAGTTGACATGGCAGTGTTCAATCAAAGGCTGGACTCAATGATCTTGGAGGTCTTTTCCAACCTTAGTGATTCTATGATTCCACATATGCCCAGGCACAAGAGCAAACATTCAGGTTTCACAGAGTCCTCTGTTTACTGGTCAAAACCATCCCCAGTTTAGCAGCACAGTAAATCTCAAAAAACTCCCAATCACAACTAACTAGAAAGTTATTTTGAGATCTTCACTCAGAGATACCCAAGGAGACAAAGGAAAAATAAAACCACCAAACCCTTCACATTCAATAAGTATTCAGGGTTCTCAGTTTACTTCAGTGACAGTAGTGGGGTTTATTTGCATGTTTATAAAATTGGGGCTTACTATAGCATCTTCTTTATGTATATTTATGAGCAAATGAAATGAGATCTAGATGCCTCAGCAAATTTAAATTTGATTGTGGGACTCAGTGACAAAGCTGCAGTGCAACTCCCTCAAAATCTGAGACTCTTTTATCTACTGATCACAGACATTAATCTGAAGGCCAGATAGGAAGTCCAATATACCCTAGGGTTAACATTTGAAGAGACATTACTTTTTTTCCCCCTAATTAACTCAATTCCTAAGCTAATGTCTTCTAGTTTACTGGAAAGGAATCAGACAATTCCAAAAGTCACCAGGAAAAATCATATCATTAGTAAAGACCATGAAGGACATCTCTGGCTGAGCAGCACCATGCAGGTACTGCTATCTTTAGTGGGTACTGGCAAATCTGCACATCTTGACATAGTTCACAGAAGCAGACACTGTGCTCATTTTAGTTACTTTAAATAAAGCAATGGCTTGGAAGAGGACAAGATGTCGTGCCAGAAAGGATAGGATAATATGTTACTGCCAGGCATCTAAAAATCCATCAATCGGGTAAAGAGAAGACTTCAATGTAATTACTGACTTCTCATTTTTCTATTCTTATGGAGCAGCTGGAGGGGGGAAAACAGAAACCTCTCCTTAGGAAAATAATACCATTGCTACAATGCAGTGAAAGGAAAACAAACAAAAAAATATTAAAACTACAACTAGTAAATTCACATTACTTCCCAGTTTCTGAGGAAGAAAAATCTAAAGCTGCTGAGTTCATGAGAAGAATTCAGCTGCATTATGTTTTAGTATAAAGGCATAGAAAGTCTGTTTGAACTCTAGATGAACCATATAGAGTTTTTATTTTTATCTTTAACTTTATTCTGATCCTCACTCCAGGCAGAATCAATGCCAGGTTTCTATTCCTGGGATACAACACAGCAAGTTCTGCCTCTGTATAGATTTAAGATAACTTCCACATACTGTAATTAATCATAAAACGACCACATGAGAACTAACATTTCCCATTCTACTAGCTCGTTTATGCACCAAGTATAGGTAAGACCTCTTTTGGTTGTCTTAAGGTTTGAGTTTAATCATCATTATAATCATAGTGCTTTGATCCTACATAACATGCTCAAGCACTTCTGTGTCTGAAATGTATTTGGTTAATATAATGAATAACTTGGGGCAGGAGGGGAAGCAAGGTGAGAGACTTCTTGTCAGGAGAATGTGATCCTCATTTCTGAAAGGCCACTTAAGAATGCCAGCTGGAAATCTTTGGAAGGCAAAACAACACTGAGTGGTTTTCTTTAGCTTAGATTTCTTTGTAGTTTTATCATCCTAATTTCCTTATTTGTGTAAAAAAAAATGAGGTTCATTCCAGTTCAGGTATTCCTTCAAATCTTTTCACTCACATTTATAATCATTTTTCTCACTATCAAGAGGTTGTTCTTGGTCACTGAGTACATTAACAGATTTCACCTGCATCTCCTTCCTTCTCACCCTAAATATTTATTTCGATGCATCTCCTGACATATAACTACACTGACTTCTATGGCAGCACAGACAATACAGCTGTAAACTTCAGGGAATGAGACAGCCATGTAAGCTGCTGGAAACACCCTGATTTCAAAACCTTCTAGCAAGAGGTTGCAGATACAGTTTCACACTTCATTTCTTTTGACATGTCCCTAGAAACACTGCTGAGCATATCTAGTGACAGTATCAGAAACCACACACCCCAACCACCTCCGAGGCTCTATTACACTAGCTACTGTTTCCATCAGAAAGAAACATTTTTTTTCCCCTGGAAACAAGTGCTCACTGTTTGTATGAACACAGCTCTTTTGCTCCAAAGAGTGGCATGAACGATCAGCAAAATGTGCTTCAACACCAGAAAAAGAGAGAGCTGGAAGATAGGCTCTTGAGATTTAGGAGGTCACTGATTACATTCTTTATACAACAGCATCTTTTTTTTTCCCCCTTCATTTTTTTTTTATGTAGAAAGAGTCTTATATTTAAAATATCCATATCTGGTTATATTACAATAGTATCCTGATTCATGCTTTCTTTCACCTCTCATCACCAAGTCTTGTGAGTTAAATTTTTTTTTACAAAAAGCCAAAAATTTAAAACCTCCAACATTTTCCTGTGCTTTCTGAATTTATATCTTCTTAATTTTTCTATTTTATATTTCAGTGATTGAAACATACAATTTTAATTGACTTTTAATGAGTGGAATAGAACCCTCCTCTCCTTTTATAGAGTCCTCATTCATCTCTACCTGAAGTGATCAGTGATGGATTTATGTTGAGAGGTTTACCTACAAATACAAAAGAGCTGTTTTGCAGCCCCACAAGGAAAGGTTTGACCAAAATCATGACTATCTGTTTAAATCTTTGTAGCATGAGAGGCAGGGAGGGATAGCAGGGCTCCATTGCTATAGCAATAAATAGCAAGCAATAAAAACATTTCCCTTGAGCAACCATGGTACAATTTAAGCACAGAAGCTGAAGAAGAAATATCAGAATTAATATAGACTAGTTAATTCAGGATAAACATAGCAGGAAAGAAACACATCCTGAACTTTGCAGTATGCTGATAACAATTTGAAGAGACAGTGAGTAAAAAACCTACTTAGAACAGAAGAGAATGAATCATTTGAAATTTGCAGTGGATTTAGTGAAGTGCATAGTCCCATGGGCCAAAGAGATGTGAAGAGAGATAGCAAGGTTGACTGTGAAAATGAAAGAATGGGACACTGAAGAGTGCCCTGGGAATATTGAGGCAAATTCTTCTAGCAACTACTAAAGAACAGAAAGGAAAGAACCAACACAAACTGAAGTGTATGCTCAAGCCTGCTACTTCATTTAAATTTTTGACCTGATTCTGAAGAAAGAAAAAACACCAAACAAACAAAAAACCCCAAAACCTCCCACAAACCCCAAACCAACTGAGAATAGTCCAAATTAACTGTTCAAAAACTTTTCCTTGTTTCTGATTTTATAATTCACTACTGAAAATTATTTTTGGTGATGTTTATCTGACACTGCTTTTGATGCTTTATATCCTAATTTCTATTCTTCCTTTTTTTATCCAAGCTGTCCCTTATTCCCATTGCAATAAATAGTCACTTTGATTTACAATTCCCTTCAGCCAACTGAACAGGATTATATATATATACACATAAAAAATAATAAGAAACCTAAATGAAAGTTCATATTTTGTAGGGCTTTTGCTAAGACAAGGGTTTGAACTTTCTTTTTTTTCAATTTCTAACTGTGCTTGCAATTTTCATGTGACGCTGTCAGTGGAAAGATTAAAATAAGCTGCAAATATAGTTTTTAAAGACACAAGCAGCTAATAGGAATAGCAGAGGTAAAAGAACAAGTTATACTATGGAGATTTCAAAGTTGGACACTGTTTGTTTTTAGACAGGTACTACTCCTTTGTCCTTGTTAAAAACTTTCCAAATCTCTGTATACACACTCAAACATCTAATGTCTCAGACTCATCAGATGTCCAATGTCTATTTTTGTTGCAGCCTGCACTTCATCTAATTTGAATGTCTACTATTAGCACTGTAATTATAGATTTCATATAATCTGATTACTGTTACAAACGTAACAGTCAATCTCCTCTTAAAGTTGCCCAATTTCTTTTTAGCCTCTGCTAAAAGCAGTTGAAAGTGATGTTAGAATGAAAATTCAAATTATTGTCTTCTGCAGGCCCATTAAATGTATCTGATACTATTTTTATGGATTATACTACATGGAAAGAGATAACTTTGTAGCTTTGCTTTCAATAGGCACATATAACTAATGGAAACATAATAAAATTAGAGTTTATTTTTCTACATGGCAGCACTTACTGAATTTTAATGTCCCTTTTTTCATGCAATTGTCTGGATTCAACTGTCCCCCTCTACTCACCTCTACACCAGAGCACACTCACCTCTCAGTCATCCCTCTCATGAAATCACTAATGGTCACCACCCTTCCCCCATAAAAAGACTCTGCTCCCCACTTTAAATTGTCTCTAAAACTGAGCACAGTCCCCTTAGGGATTCAGTAACACATCAGGCAGAGCTCTCCCAAGCACTGCAAGTCAGCCAGGATGGCCACTGCCCTGTAAGGAACTTGGCCAGGCAAGGAGCTGGAGACCCCCAGAGCCCTTCCTAATTCATGTGTTCTCACTCCTGCAGACCTGTTTACCCCAAAAGTGCCCCTGCTATAGGTGACTCTACAACATATATTTCATTAACAGTGATACCAGGATCCTTTCCTGGTGTCCCTGATGATACCTCTTTGCAGTTCCTGTCAACTCAACATGGGCATTGCTCTTCCCACACCTCCCAGAGCTGTGGCAGCAGGGGATGGCATGATGGAGGAGAAGGCAAGAGAGCTACAAGAGCAGGGAAGGAGAGGAACCAGAGTGGTTTATTCTCCAAAGGCATCCCCAGGATGGGAGAGCCACTGCCTTGGAGTGTAGGACCTGGCTGTAACTTAGAAAGCCAATGGTCAGCTCCTGAAGGTCCAGAGTATGACTTCACCAGCAGCAAACTCATGAAAAGGGTTAAGAACTCATTCTGATCAGGTCAGGATTATCCCCTACAAAAAAAAAAAAACATTCTGAAGAGGGTTTTTCTTCCCCAAATTTAACTGTACTTTTTTTTATGTATACTGTTGCAGAGTTAGGAAGGTGACATTCCATAGCACACCTCCAAATTCCCCCACCAAACTTGAGTGGCTCAGTACATCACCTCTCACGTGGACTCTAAGGCTCAGTGTGTGCAAGTTCTTAGCACAATATTCCCCTCCACTTCCTCTCCATTTGCCTGACAAAGGCTAAGATCAGAAAAGACAGCTTGGTCTACCATTTCCAGATGGAGAAAGAATTGGGCAAAACCAGTCCATTTGGATAGAGGTGGAATGGCTAGTTCATAGAGAGAAAAATGCCAGCTTTCTGTACAGGAGCAGATGATTTTTTTACAGGACTCCCTGCTGTCTTGATCCTGAATAATCTGTAGCCAACTGTGTTCATCAGTCTGTGCTCATCACACTGACATGCCCTTCTCTGCAGGTGGTCATTCCAGCAAACATCATCCAACTATTTTGGAAAGGCAATCATATTAAGAAGGCACTGGCAAGGAACCTTTTGGTACTAGCAGATTTTGATCATGATAACGCATATTAAGTCTGATACACTGGATGAATACACACATTTTCATTATTCATCTAAGAAATTGTGTTATCATACATAGAAATATATCAGTTCTGATATTAATCTTAACCAGGTGCTTGGGCTATGGTGAAAGATAAAAAGAAGCTAGACAAAAACTTTGAAAACATCAGGCTACTCAAATGAACAACCCCATGACTCAAGGTATAAGAACACTTGGTCTCTGCATCACATACATAGGGTATGAGTAGAGATAGCTGAGTATTTTGGCCATCAGTCACAGCATACCCAGCAATGCAAAAATATAACCTGCAATAAAATGTGATTTATATCACTGGCAGTGATTAGTTTCAGTCAGCTTTAATAACTGTAGCATTAGAAAGCTAAATTCTGTATGTTTGTTGCCAATGAAAGGGGATATGTGATTATCATACTAATTTTTTTAAAACATGTTCTGAAGGGCATGAGCCAGAAAACAAGAGGGAAGACTTGTGGATTCCATGATGACTTACAAAAATTTCTACATGATACAAAGGAAGACATGTATTTTAGATATATAATTCCCAACTACTACTGGAAGAAAAGTCTATCTTTTCAACATTCTAGCATTTAGTTTTATCTTAAAAAATTCTTAACATCCAATGCACATTTGAACAAATAACTTGCCAGTGCTCTTCATGTTTTATTACTCATTATCAAATCATCCTGCATTTACTTCTTTGCAGAACAGGCAAACAGAGGCCTAACATGTATGTCATCCACCTAGTAATGGGTCCTGTCAGCACTTCATGAGAAAGGATTCCTTCTCTGAGGAATTACATACCCAAACAGAAAGGACACGAGAGGAAAGAAAAAATTAGTCAAATTATTCACTCTTTAGAGCTGCATTAGAAGTAAACCAGAGGAGATCTTAGATCCTTTCTACTCTTAAGGTATTCACCTCTGGCTTCTGGCAGGTCTCACAGGATCATATTCACTGACATGCTTAGGTTTGATGTTGCAGAGGTACCTTGTGGCAATTTCAGAACTTTTCAGTCTACTCCCCAATAAAACTGTTGAACTGCTAGATACTTTAGTACTTTTCTAAAAAAAAAATAAAAATTTAATTCTGGGTGTCTGTGCCTCCATTCCCCATCTAAATCATTAAGAGCATTACTGTACATGGATATTGCAAGCACAAAATGCTTTCAAGTGGGTAAATTATCCAGATTCTACATTAACAGCAGCAATATTCACTTACTTTAAATAGATCATTAAGAAATGCATCCAAAGGCTCAGAAATCCCTTGCATTTTATCTTCATTAACACCCAAACATCTGTGGACCTGCCAGTGTTAGGTTAATGATTGGGAGTTGATGATCTTAGAGGTCTCTTCCAACCTTAATGATTCTGTTCAAAGCCAACCACATAAGGGGAAAGGCATACACATATGCAGTTTTGTCTTCTCTGTCCTGTCTACCAACAAGATCTCCACATAGCCCATTAAAAAATTGGAGATGTTTCTCCTTTTGTACAACAATGCACTCCACAAAACATTTCAGCTGTATCTCTGCTATTCCTGGACTAGTGCAAGGTGCTCTGCTATACTCAGAGATATTTTAATAATAATTTTCCCTTACATCAGTTCCTTATTTCAGATCTTCCCTGGAACACCAGCAAGGGTTGCCATAAGCTACCATAAAGCACTGTATGGACTGTTCTGAAGAAAGCTAACTCCATCCCAGCCAGACTCAAGTCATCCACTGCATTCCCCTTCTGGCAATATTTGTTGCTGTTTCACCCTCTGTCCTGCCTTAGAACTGTCCCAGAATTTTACCCAGGAATGGATTTTCAACCCCACAGTATTAAGAGACAATCAAAACAGCATCAACAACTAAATTTTAAAATTAAATAGCTTTCAATTATTAATATAAAATTAAATACATATAAAAATCTTTTAACTTCCAGTGCCTGGATATATTAAACCCATTTGCACTCTGTGACAAAATCTATTCCCTTACATTGTTTATTGACAGCATGAAGGAACCTAGTCTCTATAGTGACTTATTAAAAATACTACCAGCGATTCTTTTCAAAAATCAATTCTTGCTGATAATGTCAAAAAAAGCACTAATTAAAAAGCTATATTGGCAAAATAAAGCTGGCCTAATAGGATCCTGGAAGAATCAATCACTATAATCATTTGCTGCCATAAACTCTATGGGAAGATTACAAATGTGATGCTTCAAAGGAGGGGAAAATTCTTTTAAAATATAATTTGAACTTTACTTCTGAAATATCATGACCATCATGATCCATCACCCACAGTCACTGCCCAGACTCACAATAAATCAAAGCTATGATTCAATGGTTACAATCAATCATGTGAGAGTAAATGGTGGGAATGGTACTGCCATGTCCAGTACATGCATTTCAGATTATACATCATAAAGTGTGCTAGCAAACAGCAAACAAAAAGTTGAGACTGAATGCACAGGACAAATAAAAACTTATGCAACAACTAATTAAAGCAAACAACTAAAAAAGACAGAAAAATACCACAGAAATGCAGTTGCAGCAAAGCTACATTGCCTAAGGCGTATGGGAGAGTGTGATTATTTACACATTGGGAATTAAAAGCTTACTCAAAGAGAGATCTTACATACCACTCTATCAGAGGAAGTAAATGACCTTGGAAGAGGTTTAAACTGTGAAAGACTCATTCAAGTAGAAAAAAAAAAAAAAGACCAATTACCAGAACCTAATGGGTGGCTATTTTGAAGGAGCCTCAGAAAGCAAAGGTTCTAGAAATGGAATTTATATGGGAAGAAAGATATTTGCCCATTTTTCTACTTGTAAGAAGGATCCATTGCAAGCTACTCATACTTACAAACAAGAACTCAATTTAAAAAAATCATACCAAGTCATGTCTATGATATAGTTTAAGCCTAAGAAAAGTCTATAGCAAAAGAAAATCTGACTATGGATGTCCAAAAAAAAATCTACAAGTGTGTAACATCACATTAGATAATTTGCCATGCTATTGCAGACAGAGACTTTTTTATCAGTATTTGTATATCTACAACCATGTCTCTTGCTACCAGAAAGCATTCTGACAGTCTTAGATGTTGTATTGAAGAGTTAGCAAAGATAAGGTGCTTTAGTCAAATGCCTTATTGCAAAGACTTCACCAGGCTAGATGATTTTATATTTGCACTTTCAAAAAATAAATCTAAATTCAATAACTGGAATAAATCATCCTCATGGTGTGCTCATAAAGTGCCTGCAATCTATTTGTAGTCTTCCACTCCCATGCAATAAATTGTGAGAAACAAATCACAAAGCACCATTTCAAAGTGGTGTGTAGCCTAGCCCTCATTCACCACACAGGCTGAAATTTTAATACAGAAATTGCTATCATCTCCTGTGAGGAATTAGAATGGCTTTTCTCCAGTAAACTGTAGATGTCTATTAAACAAAGTTATGGTGAGAAACAGAAGATGAACATTTAAATTCACTGTCATGAGTTTTCACTTTAATTATAGCAATTTCCAGTTTAAAGGAAATGAATATCCAAGAAATCATTTAAAATTAATCCTTCCCTTCAGAAGTAGCACTAAAATTCAGTTAGGAGAGAAATATGATTATTCCATTTCAAATCTTGTCATCTAGAATACAAAAAAAAAAAGATTCAATTGTGTATCTATTTGGCACTAGCTCACCAGGCAGAGTAAGGTATCAAAGTCTTTAACAGAGTTCTAAAATTCCAATTTCAGTTTAGCTGCTTTCCTTCATAAACTATAGATCAGTGATAATTATTGTGCCACCCTAGTTCTCCATTTTTTTTCTTTAAATTCCAAGCATAAATATCAATGAGGAACACTGTGTTAAGGTAGAAAGGAATTGCAAACCCTCTGTCTGCATAAAGGTCATCTTACCTCTTCCTTTTCTAATGCAAAATGAGACATTTGAGAACAGACAAAATACACAGTTAAAATATAATACCATTTCAACTCTGTCTCCAATTACTGCACACAATAAGCATTAATATTAATAAGAGTTTGGGGAATCCAACAAAACAACTTGAGCCTGAACCTCCTATCATCTTTGGAAGGGTTGTCTTGGAAAAAATTGTACTTGTCATTTTGACTAGAATAAGACTGTAAGAAATTTTGCTATCCAAAGTGATATATGCTCATAAAATTACTCGAAGGAAATTTTCATATTCTAATAAGACATTTTACTGCAGACAAGCCTTAACATTTCTGACCTGCCCAAATGCTAATCTGTCCTCCAGTACCTTTCCCATGTAGTCTTTCTGAATGAACTGCAGAAACAGAGTTCCATTCCCTTTCCCAGATACTTTAATGTCTATATATTGTGCCAGCCAAAATGTTGTTGCTTCTTTCTTCATAATACTTTAACTCTCCACTGTCAACACTGTGATCCATTCTCTTATTTTTGACATTGAATATCTTCTCTTTTGAGCTCTTCCTACAGTCACTGCAATTTTTCCAGTCCAGACAAAATGCTGGTAAACTTCCTGATAGACTGAATCACCCCATGAGAAAACTTTCAGCAGCACAACTGATAGTGTACTAGTTCACACTCAGAGCAGTGTCCTTCCTCATGCTGCTCCCTCCCCATTTCCCACTCTACTCTTTTACAGATTACATGTTACTCTGAACATGCTTCACCAAAACCATCAATTTTTTGTGCCAATGTGCAAGATCCTAACATATACCACCTGCACATTTTCCAGCACTTTTGGGAGTTTCAACTGGAATTTTATTCTCTCAAGCCACAACACTTTTCTGACATCAAAGTTGTTGAAAAACAGTAAGCATCCACTGTGAAATCCATGAGAAATGTCTTCATTAATTACAGGCACAGATGTATGTGAAACAAGAAAATGAATCCATTCTCATGTATTTCATTTATACACACATAAACACACAGGCATTCTCTCACCACATTTTTATTTTACATTAAAAAGTTCTAAAGAAAGTCTGATAACAGTTATTAAATGTCTGGGAACTCAACAGAAATTCAAGATGAGCAAAAGCAACTGTCACACCTCACACATGATGAGCCAGATTTCAGCTGTTATCAATGGGTACCATTTTGTGTCCTACCTGTAGCATTGAGTAGAAAGGTACCCGAACTGCTTTGGACCCTAGAAATGGTCTAGTACACACCTCTTAGTTTTTGCCATTCTTGCAGTGCAAAGCTCACAATGGTTTTGCACCATAGTGTTTAGACCTGCCCTCAGCAATGTGTAAACTCAGTGAAGATGCATCTAAAAGTGCATCCAATTCTATGACTCAGAGAAGTTTGTAGGAAGGTAGCACAAAGCTTATTTAACTAATCAAAATAGCATTCAAATCACCAAATGAAGGGAATCTCTTAGATCTTAACTTTTCAAAACTTATCTGCTTCAAAATGGTAGAAAATAGCAATATGAACAATAATGTCTGCACTTTGAAAACTACACTGTCCAGAATCAAAAAGATATCTCTCTGCTAAGGAAAAAACCTTCAAGACCTTTAATCCCTCAGTCAGATGCCATGATTCTTTCATTGCATTTCCTATTTTAGATGGAATTGAAAGACCTAACTATTAACTGCTTATTACCTTCCTGACTTCAGCTCAGAGTGCAATTGCAACTGGATTGTTCCTGAAAATGGCCCTGTGTTGACGAACTACTGAAGGAAATCTTACCCCTAACAGTGGTATAATCAGTAAGACATAACTAATGCCAAGCTGCTCTGTAGGCAGCCACAGTCCATCACAACCTCAACCTCACCAAGAAACAAACTCCCTTTTGCAGAATCAAATCTGAATCTGTCAGCAATCCTAGCCCAGGAAGGTAAGGTTGCTGCTGACACACGTCATTTATCCATACAGAACAATACACTGTGCTCACCATTGATGGGAGTCTTTTTTATAAGGCCCCTTAACAGTGGCTTTTTTAAACTATTTCTCCTTAAAAGATTTATTTATATGGAAAAGTCTGCACACTCCAGGAACATTGCAACCAGCTAATGATTTGAACTGAAACATTTATGCCATCCTTGTCACCATGGTATCCAGCATACTAGCTGATGATTCCTTCCTGTTTGTTTATTTCAAGCATACTGGTCCAGCATTCATGAAGCAAAGTCCTTTTGCTGGCTAAAACACACAAGCCTAAAGATTTCAGTACTAGCTTTCAAACACTTAGGTCTACAGCTTCAGAAATACAAAGATTTCAGTACTAGCTTGCAAACACTTAGGTCTACAGCTTCAGAAATGTAGGCAGAGGTTTGAACATCTGGGGCTCACCTCATGTCTGACCACATCAGCTCTTACTGACAGCTGCAAAAGAGCCCTTAAGCATGTCACCACTTCTCCACAGTGCTGGAAACACACCCTCTAAAGAATATAAATAGGATCACACTAAAGGATTCAGTAAACAACAGTAACACAGATAACATATATCAACCCCTTAGTGCAACATGTTGCATGGACTTGCTAAACAAATTGTTTTAGAGCCTCCATCCTTTCCTCCCCATCATTCCACCAGCTCAGACTTTGCATCCTTCAACCTCTGCCACCTCACAGGTGCAGCCTAATGCTCCCTCAGCATATGGCAGACACACAGAGACTAAATCAATCTTCTTTTTCTCCCTGTCTCTTTCCCCAAAATGAGGTCAGACCTAATAGAAAAATACCCGTTTTTCACTATCTACAGTGCTGAATTACTTTGTAGTGCCTTGGAATGGACAATATTATTTCAAGAACAGGGAAATAGTGTTATGTAGTCACCTGTCCCAGCACACATGACTGCACACACGACACACCTCACTCAATGCACTCCAATTCCCTGTGTGGGACTGCCACACTTCCAAAGTGCAGCATGCAAAGCCAGACCTCAGAAGAATTCCTTCATCTTTATTATTTTTATGCCCTGTCATGGTAATCAGGGAAGGCAGGAACCCAGGGGAGAGGAGAAGAAGGCAATACATGCAACTTCTGCCAGATTAATTTCTTTTTAGGCTGGTGGAGAGTTTAAAAAAAACTAAATAAGCATGATTCATTTCCTATTATTCACTGTGAGATCCATTCAATTACTGCTCTAACAGTACATTGGAGCAAGGACAGCTCTCAGGCACAGGGAAAGGTCAGTCTGACCTCTACTTCTAAACTCTGCCTAACACTTGCTTCCAGATTGTTCTCTTTCAAATGCAACTGCAGAGAACATGCAGTTGAGAATCTACTCCAGGTAAAAGAGGAACTGTGAATTCAAAAAAAAAAAATTATAGAGGATATTTGCATAATATTTGCTGTTGGAAATCAACTTGATTTGAGCTTGGCTCCAGATACAAAATAACCTTTCCAGTTTCTTAGCTTGCTTAAGTACAATTTGTTCTGGTCTATTGTATACAAGCTAATTATGCCTATGGGAAAGCACAAGCCTCAATAACATCCAATGGGAATTGTAACATGGAGAACTCACAGAAGAAACAAACCAGCAAAATGTGCTGTGAAAGGGGGGGAAAAATATTTTCTACTTTCCTCAGCCCTAAAAGGAACACATTTTGTGGTGGATCTTCCTAGACTGGGAAGGTGCAGAGGGAAAGAATTCTCTTGCAGCAAGTCTTCTACATAAAACAGTTTAGGTCAGAGTCTTAGGGGTCAACTTTTGAACAACCTAAGACATACAGAAATGTGGATAGAGAACCATGAAGATTATGTCTCAGAGGAAAGCAGAAGATAGATACACCAGAGCACCAAAAAACATACTTGAAATTTTGCAGTTGTCTCATAAGTGTTCATATCTTCCTGTCTTGGGGCATGGGGGTCTGCTACAAAAATAAAAGGTCATCTTGTCCTTTATCCATGATGAACCAGCACAGAAATCTGTGAAAAAAGACTGAACCATGGAGACAAGCACCATTTCACCTTGTGGACTTCCATTTCTGAAGCCATCTCCAGCCCCCACCTGCACAATTTCCACTCTTATTAGTCAGACCCATCCTTGCTTTGACCCCTGTCCTTCGAGCGCGTCCTGGCTCCCCACCCTGCCTCCTAGTCCTGCTCCAACTTCTATTTCCACTCTCTCTCACATCCCAAACCAACTCTGTCCCACAACTCATCGAGACTTTGAAGACAAAAAAAAGAGAAATTAATCTGTCCTCTTTTTACTTTTCCTGATCAGATTCTTTTCCGGGTCCTGAGGAAACTGGCAGATGTAGTTGCTAAGCCACTATCTGTAATTTTTGAGAAATTGTGGCAGTCAGGTGAAGTCCTTGATGACTGGAAAAAGGGAAATATAACCTCCATTTTTATAAAGGGGAAAGAAGAAGAATCAGGGAACTATAGACCAGTCAGTCTCACCTCTGTGCCTGGCAAGAACATGGAGCAGATTCTCCTGGAATCTATGCTTAGGCACATGAAAAGCAAAGAGGTGATCAGTAATAACCAATATGGTTTTACCAGGGCAAGTCAAGCCTGATGAATCTGGTGGAATTCTATGATGGGGCCACAGAATTTGTGGAGAGGGGCAGAGCAACTGATAGCATCTACCTGGACTTATGCAAGGTGTTTGACACCGTCCCACACGACATCCTTGTCTCTAAATTGGAGAGACATGGATTTGATGGATGCACCACTTGGTGGATAAAGATCTGGCTGGATGGTCACACACAGAGAGTTGTGGTCAGCAGCTCATTGCCACATGGAGGCCAGTGAGGAGTGGTGTCCCTCAGGGGTCAGTGCTGGAGCCAATACTGTTCAACATCTTTGTAGGCGACAGGGACAGTGGATTGAGTGCACCCTCAGCAAGTTCCCTGACCACACCAAGCTGTGTGGGGCAGTCACAGCTGGAGGGGAGGGATGGGACATCCAGAGGGACCTTGACAGGTTTGAGAGGTGGAACAATGCAAACCTCATGACGTTCAACAAAATGAAGGGCCAGGTCGTACATTTGGGTCCTGGCAATCCCAGGCACAGCTACAGGTTGGGTGGGGAAGTAACTGAGACCAGCAGTGAGGAGAAAAACTTGGGAGTGACAGTGGATGAGAAGCTCACCATGAGCTGCAGTGTGAGCTCAGCCCAGAAAGCCAATTGAATCCTGGGCTGCATCAAAAGGAGTGTGGCCAGCAGGCCAAAAGAGGTGATTCTGCCCCTCTACTCTGCTCTCATGAGACCCCACCTGGCATGCAGTTCTGGTGTCCTCAACATAAGAAGGACATGGACAAGTCCAGAGGAGGCCATGAAGTTGATACGAGGACTGGAGCATCTATCCCTATGAAGACAGGCTGAGGAAGTTGAGGCTGTTCAGCCTGGAGGAGAGAAGACTGCATGGAGACCTCAGAGGACCTTTTCAGTATCTGAAGGGCCTACAAGGCAGGCAGAAAGGGGCTCTTTATTAGGAACTGCAATGATAGGACAAGGGGTAACAGGTTCAAATTGAAGGAGGGGAAGTTTAGGTTAGATGTGAGAAAAAAGTGTTTTACTGTAAGAGTGGTGAGACACTGGCAGTGAGAGTTTTAAAGAAATCCACTGTTTTGTATGTCCACATGGATACTTATGTACACAGGCTTACTTTGGTATTAGCTGAGGTAATGTAAAATCCTACATGATGTTTCTCTTTGTTAGGAACTGCAATAATAGGACAAGGGGCAATGGATTAAAATTGAAGGCGAGTAAGTGTAGATTAGATATTAGAAAAAGGTTTTTTATTAGAAGAGTGGTGAGCCACTGTCCCAGGTTGCCCAGGGATGTGGTGGCTGCCTCAACCCTGGCAGTGTTCAAAGTCAGGTTGGATAAAGCCTTGAGCATCCTGGTCTAGTGGGGAGGTGTCACTTCCCATGGCAGGGGGTTGGGACTAGATGATCTGTAAGGTCCATTCCAAATCCTAAAATTCTATGATTCTATGATTCTAAATTTATACTAATATCTCAGTGTAAGATGAACTTGCTGCTCAAGGAAAGAAACTGGTTGCGTTAATGTGATAGATCATATCATGTTTAATTTTGTAGGTTTGGTAGGTAGCCTATCAGTATCTAATTTCATGCATATGTGTGTGTGTATATTTATATATGTATAAATATTTGATTTTTAATTGTTC
This sequence comes from Acanthisitta chloris, assembly GCF_000695815.1. Classification (NCBI taxonomy): domain Eukaryota; kingdom Metazoa; phylum Chordata; class Aves; order Passeriformes; family Acanthisittidae; genus Acanthisitta; species Acanthisitta chloris. Next base: position 43,107 of record NW_008659326.1, read on the forward strand.
AGAGTCAATGATCATTGTGGGTCCGTTCCAACTTAAGATATTCTATGACTCCATGACAGCACTTAGATTTTGGACAGTGCAGATGCAGGAACAATGCTGACTTCAAACAGAAGGAGGAGACAAGCATGTACCATTTGACAGCTACAAATGATAGACATAGTTTTGCAAGCTCTGCCGTGATCTGTTTTCATGCACATGTGCCAGTTCTCCTTTGAAGTTAACAGACAGCCCCCAGAAGAAGAAGAATAATACACTTGAGGCAAACAGAGGAAAAGCTCTTGTGTTTTGACAAGATTGTGCATATACATTGTCTTGTATAAAATGTCTTCACAACTGTATTCAAAGTATATTGTCTATAAGGCTACATGGGTCACCCACTTTCCTGAGCATACAGAGCAGTAGTGTTTCAGTGTGCACTTGGATTAAAACAAAAATTGAAAAATCCTTTCTGTACTGTACAAAATGGGAGCCTCTGTTAGCAGATGCAGCTCTCCAGCTTGGAGGCTGGGCAGGCTGTGATTGACTGGGTGTTTAACAGGAAATGGCATTTGACTGTCTAGTCTGTCCATTCTGAAGGGCTGCAGCACGAAGCAGCCAAAACTCTCCCCTTCAAAGACAAAATCCATCAACTCCATTACATCCCATTCTCCTGCAGTTCAAAGAACCAAAGTCTCACTGAGTTTCTCAAAAGGCCTCTTCTGCTTGGCAGGCTGGGATACAAACCAGCATACATACATTAGAGATTACTGACAGTTCAAGGGAAACACAAATAACAAACAATTTAACTTAAAATGATGTTTAAGGTGTTTAGCATTCCACTGGTATTAAACCACAGTTTGGCTCTTAACTTGTTAGTATTGCAAAGGACATTTGGAAAACAGTTTTATATAATTTAAGAAGCAAAGCTGCATTCTGCTGATGATGAAGATTCCTTCCCCTGTAGTTACACTCTCGTATTCTGACACAGTCATTATTTTAGCTCTAACCAATGATGCCACTAAGTGATATCTATGACTTCAGGTGAGGAATATGTAACAGCAGCCACACATTACATCAGCACAAAACTTTGGAAAAGGGTTAGAAAAATTATTTTCTTTCACATTTCAATACATTCTAATGCTTAGTCTTGATCTTGATGCTGAGTTTCATATTAACCCACTGTGTCAAAGTGCGACTGTTGCATCGTGCTATACTGCAGTGCAAGATTATACTGAGTTTCAAGTGACTGTTTTAAAAGTCATGACTTCAGTCAGTGCTCCTCAAATCTCAGCTAGGAAAAACCAAAATGACAGCATTTAAAGATTAAAGATTCCCTCTTACTCCCTGAATAACTACAATATAAAAAATTCTAACACAAACTGCTGCAGTTCTATTCTCCATGCCTCAGTTTTGACCCACAAGGATAATTCTGTAGGCAAGTGCAAAGTTCATGTATTGAGCTCAGTTAAGGGTCCAACAGTTTTTTTACTACAGCAAAACTCACATATGGGTGATTAAACTTGTGTCATGCACTTTAAATATTAGTGTTTACCACTGCTATGTAAGGACAAGAAGATTGCCAATTCATAAGAGGATGTTCAGTGCTGCAATGAAAATTCAGAAGCATTCACAGAATCATAGAATCATAGGATCAACCAGGTTGGAAAAGACCTCAAAGATCATCAAGTCCAATCCTACTGTTGTTACACTGATACTCACCTAAGAGTGTATCTTATTTCTAAAATAATGTAAGTACTCAGACCAGATACTTGGACACTTGAAGAATACAAAATTTTCTAATTCACACCAGTTATTTAACAGAGTCAGAATTAGCAGAAACAGAAATCCACCTCGGTGGTAAAAAAATGTAATAAACAAATGGATATGCTATTATAAACTGGCCTAATTATCAGAAGATTCCTGTACACTATTTGTATGAATCAAAGATAGAGCAAATGTTTAACTCAAGGTTTTCATAGTTCAGTAAACCAGCATTTATTTACAAGTTGAATATAGATGTCCAAACACAATAAAACCAGGAAAAGTCAAAAAACATAATCAAAAACCCACTTAGAAATCAGCAGCAGCACAAATTCAAACACAACTGTATGTATTTACAAACCCTCAGGTATTTTTTATATTAAACCAAAGAGCACTGAAAGTAAATTGAAAGAGTTTTAACTTCTTAGACAACAGCAAAAATATAGTAAGTCTTTATTGCATTCCTTGCATGACACTGCATCATGGACTAGATTCCTAAAGTGTTAGTGGTTTGTTTAGTTTTATTGCTTCAAAGTCAAATCAATGGTGAAAATTTGGATTCACCTATAAGACCTAAACCCATAGCTAAACAAGCAAAGAAGCAAACAAATGAAATCACCTTCTATGTTTGAAACAATCTCATGGCATGAAACAATGTCTCCCTTGATGGATCCATACGTTCCACATCAAATTAGATCTGCACATAGTCTTTAAGACTGCATGTTTTACTATTTAGGAAAGCAGTACATGCATATTTAGCACATGTGAAAAACACACGAGTCAAATTTGCGCAATGTGTTTGGAGAGTTTAAAAAAACAATACCAGTCATAAATTTTGGTCTTCCTGACTCAAACCAATGTGTTCCTCTCCACACCCCAGCCATCAATTAGATCTGTTTGCATGCACACATTTCTGCACACGTGTATGCAAATATTTAAATGAAAGCTTGTGCTATATCCAGTAGGTTTGTGATTTCTTAACAACTGCTTCTAATCACAGTTATTACCATTATTTATTACTCAGATCATGCCCCAGGTGTGCATGGTGCCTTACAGGCAAACAAGACAGATGTCAGAGACAGACAGCTGTCTGGATCAGAATTCACACTGCAGAGGAAGCAGCAAGCATCAAAACAGTGACAGGACTGACAGCATGAATATCTCTGCAGTGATCATAAAAACATGTACACAAAACTAAAGGCAATTTTAGCAAACCAATCTTGCTCCACGGCACACTTTCTTCCCTGTTTAGATACTACAGCAATACTTGCAGTGTTCCAAAGAGAACAGATGGTAGTGGCTTGTTGAAGTAGGACTTCCACTTTCCACACTGCTTCCCTATGATTCAGGATTCCAGTTTTTCAGTCATAAAAGTTCCTAGTGCTGTAACTGTGATGGAGCCATGCAAATTGCAGTCAGATGCAAATACATGAGGAATACACACTGCTCCATCTTTCAGAGGCGTCAGAATTGGACATCTGGTTTAACAGGTGCAATAAAATTGTTTAAAATATATTTCACTAATGACCAGGGCCTGTCTCCATGTGATGCTTGACTTTGGAAGCATCCATGGGTGGACTATAAGGATTATATCTTCTTGCCTGATCCACACAGCCTCAAAGGCAGAGAAGAGACACAGATCTCAGTTAACCTAACACTCCCTTTCTCCAGAAACTGACAGACAATCTGAAGACACACCAGAGCTCTGGAAAACAGAGGGTGGGTTTTGCCTTGTAGCTCTTCACCAAGTCAACCAGTGAGAAAAGGGTGAAGACTGAGTTGCATTGTACAAAGAGTACATGGTACTCACATGACAACTTGCTTTACTGTGGTCAATGTACCTACCATCAAGCCTTCCTCTAATACATGCAGTAAACATCTCCAAAGGTTGAAAGGTTTTGAATACCTCTTCACTTAAGGAAATGTAAATCTTACAAAGAGCAAAACATTCCCTTATCTTGCCAACTAGGCAAGCATATGCCACTTTCAGTGCAATCCTTTATATTCATGCCTATTTTACGTGTGATATTGTATTTTACAGTGGCATCTATTTTACACACATGACAAATGTGAATATGACAACAGAAAGCTCTAACATAGTCTACCCTCACTATGAAAGAATATGCAAAACAATTCTAACCATACATTTCTAAATAAAACCAATAGATTCTATCTCACTCTTTTCTTTTACTTAACAAATGATTCAAAAATTGTTTGGGGTGTTTTTTTTTTTTATGTGCCTCTAACAGCATATTTTTTTACCTCCATATTTTCTCCTTCTTTTGTGGTTATTAGACAAGCATTATTCAGGTATGTTCTCTCTTCTTTCTTTGTTTAATACCTTACAATGTAGTTGACAGTAAGAATTTCAAATAAAAATAAAAGTTTATTAGGCTGTTTTATAAAAATCTTGCAATAGTGTCCTTGCCTGAGGCTAAACATTTTTCCTGGCTTTTATTCCCCTCCAGATTTTTACAAGATACCTGTTCAGCCTAAGTCAAAATCACACCAGTGAATACAGAACAGTTGGTGATCAAGGTTAATTCCTTTGTTTCTAGTAGCTGGACAACATTTTGATTTAAATGGGTTATGGTGTGCAAGTGATCTATAAAATGCCTGACTTTGTAGCAGTATCATTAAGTTGGAAAAGTTTCAAAAGCCAATGTCTGATTACGTATTCCTTTCTAGTTTGAACTGTTGCTTCCAAACACATCTTTCCTTTCTGGCATGATAGCAAGTAGGACTTGGAAGGATGTTTTGTTTAGATTTCTTTCCCTGAGACTGAACAACACAATGGACAGGCCAGAACTCCTATGCACTGCGTTCTGAACAGAACACACCAGTGCAAGGATACAGCATTCTCCTAAAGAAGAAGGAAAGGGAAAGGGAAAGGGAAAGGGAAAGGGAAAGGGAAAGGGAAAGGGAAAGGGAAAGGGAAAGGGAAAGGGAAAGGGAAAGGGAAAGGGAAAGGGAAAGGGAAAGGGAAAGGGAAAGGGAAAGGGAAAGGGAAAGGGAAGCTAATGTAATTTCTGACATCTTTGCCATTTTCTAACTTGAATGACTATAATAAACCACTTGTTATTTAACATTTGGTAGCTGGAAATATTTAAAGTTTGTCCCTCGTTGTTTGAAATAATCCTCTTAGATTCTGCTGCTCCTCTTTATGATCAATGTAGTCAAATTTCCACAGCAGAAGCTACTTTGACAACTGGCATCACTAATGTAATTTCTGACATCTTTGCCATTTTCTAACTTGAATGACTATAATAAACCACTTGTTATTTAACATTTGGTAGCTGGAAATATTTAAAGTTTGTCCCTCGTTGTTTGAAATAATCCTCTTAGATTCTGCTGCTCCTCTTTATGATCAATGTAGTCAAATTTCCACAGCAGAAGCTACTTTGACAACTGGCATCATCTGATTTCACTTACAGCCTCAGACTGCACTATGTGCCCCAATGTAGTGGCCAGACCTACACAAACTCCACCCTCTTCCCTAGCTACCAAGGGTGTTGTGTAAGAGCCACTAAAATGTTCTACAGAGAGAGGTTAGCAGCAGATTATGCTGCTCGAGATAAATACAATATACTCTATGTTCTTTCCTCTCAAATCAGGCAATACTATATATGCAATAATGAACTGTGTTTGTGTGGGTTCCAACTTGGTAACAAAGCCAAACTAAGGTCCCATCATAATGAAAACCGATCCAGACACTTCAATTACTTTAAAACAAGTATGATGCAACCTAATTTCATGGAACTACTATTTGTCAGTTATTTTTGGTCTAGATACATTGATTGCTATGGTATAAGATCCTTCACAAAAGCTTTTGATGCAGGACCTAGAGATTACAGGGAACTCTGTCATGTGATATCTGAGTGTGAAAACAAAAGTACCATTAGCTGTAAGTTTAAAATAACTCACATATGGCTATGACCATTAGTCCTTCTCATAAATCAAGTTCTATTGCACACATCAGCATTTTTCTCTTTAGGACTGCCACAAAATAGTTACATTCCACTTGCACAGCCATCACCAAAACAGGCACAGAAAAACTCATGCCTTGTACCTTCTTCTTCGAAAAAAAGCCACCAATTTTTTCAGAAATAACAACAAAAAAACCCCAGGGTTGCTCAGAGTCCACAATTTAAACCACATTCTGAACACACTTAGACACTTATTTAAATGTTCTTGAAAAATCCAGAGTACCTCAAAGAACAAAGCAATTATACAGTCATTTCTCATCTAAGAACCAAATAGGGGTCATCACTTGGTCCTTTATATTTGTGCATCTCATTCAGTATTCTCTGTAGTCTCTCAAATTAATGTCCAGAAAAAAATACCCACTAAACCAAAACCTAATTAAACATCCCCATCTGTTAACTTTCTTTAACTGAAGCTTTTGGTTGTCAGGCCCTTTAAGAGCAATTCTAACATCTGTATACAGGTGTCTCATGACATTTGAGATACAACACTGGGTTTTTGCAAGTGATCTCTGCCTGTAGTGGCCTACTGTAGATACCCCATGCATCTACAATTGCACCAACCAGCTATTTTTAGGTACAGAGTCTCTCCCTCCATATTTTCATAGGTTATGCAAAACCATATATTAGTTCAACAGAACCTCAGTTCTCAAAGACATGAATGCCAAAACTCCAGTCTACACACCACTGCTTGATTAAACAGTGGTAATAATCATACACTCGAAGTCCTCTCTAATTTGAGGGTACATGGAAATCCAAATCAATATAGTGATGGAGAAAACACACCATCATTAGCAATGTAAAGTAAGGGATAGTTAGTGCTCTCCAACTACCGTCAGAATAACAGAATATTTTTCTAAGTATATTT
>NW_008659327.1:0-247 GCF_000695815.1 Acanthisitta chloris
GCACCTGTGGGGACCAGGTGGTGAGGGTTGGGCAGGTAGGGTAGGGTGGGATGGCAGGGGCAGGCAGGGATGGGGCAGGACAGGGTGATGGGGGCAGCCAGGTGATGGGGACTGGGCAGGGCAGTGGTTGGAGTCCAGCAGTGTCACTGTCACCTCGCCCAGCACATGGCACTGCCCAAACTCCAGTGCTTGGATCCAGCACATGGGCACCTGTGGGGACCTGGTGGCGAGGGCTGGGCAGGGGGAA
>NW_008659328.1:0-2131 GCF_000695815.1 Acanthisitta chloris
CCAGTTCCTCGACCCTCCCAGTTTCCCCAAACCCTCCTAGTTTCCCCATCCCTCCCAGTTTCCCCAACTCTCCCAGTTCCCCCAATCCCTCCCAGTTCCCCCAGTTCCCCCCTTACCTGCCCCTTGTGCTCCCAGTACCACCAGCAGCAGCATGGCACAGCGTTCCGGGGCCATACCCCAAAACTCTCTGAACACCCCAAAATTCTCTAAACTCCCCAAAATTCTCTAAACTCCCCAAAACTCTCTAAACTCCCCAAAATTCTCTGAACTCCCCAAAATTCCACGCGGGAGAGAAAGGGGAAGAAAAAAATAAAATAATAAAATCAGCTCAGCCAATCAGCGTCGGCGATCGCTGCGCGTCATCAGTTGCCAGGGAGAGATGTCTCTGCGGGTGCCTCGGTCGGGACATAGTGATGGGAATCAGGAGATGTCGCCAAACTTATTTTTTTTTGGTTTTTTTTTATTAATTTGGGGTTTTATTTATTGATTTGGTTTTTTTTTAAATTTATTTGGAGGTCCTTTATTTATTAAGGGGGTCCTTTATTGATTTGAGGGGTCCTTTATTGATTTGGGGGGTCCTTTATTGATTTGAATCCTTTATTTATTTGGTCCTTTATTTATTTCTGTCCTTTATTGGATTCTTTATTTATTTGGGTGTCCTTAATTAATTTGTGTCCTTTATTTATTTGGGATGTCCTTTATTTATTTAGGACATCCTTAATTTATTTGTGTCCTTAATTTATTTGGGTCCTTTATTTATTTCTGTCCTTTATTTATTTGTGCCTATATATTTTTTATTTGGGATATCCTTTATTTATTTAGGACATCCTTAATTTATTTGTGTCCTTTATTTATTTGGGTCCTTTATTTATTTGTGATGTCCTTTATTTATTTGGATTCTTTATTTATTTGGGTGTCCTTAATTAATTTGTGTCCTTTATTTATTTGTGCCCTTTATTTTTTTTGGGATGTCCTTTATTTATTTGGGTCCTTTATTTATTTGGGTCCTTTATTGATTTGTGCCTATATATTTTTTTTTTGGGATATCCTTTATTTATTTGGGATATCCTTTATTTGTTTGGGATATCCTTTATTTATTTGTGCCCTTTATTTATTTGTGTCCTTTATTTCTTTCTCTCCTTTATTTCTTTCTCTCTTTTATTTCTTTCTCCCCTTTATTTCTTTGAAGTTGTCCCTGAGATTTCTTTCCCTTTACCAACTTTCCCTAACCCTTTGAGAGTGGAGGGAAAAAAAAACCAAACCAAAAACGAGGCACAAATCTTGGAAACAGCTTTTTTTATGATGATTTTTGGGGGGGAGGAGGAGGAAAAAGGAGGAGGAGGAGGAGAAGAGGAGGAGGAGGAAAAAAGGAGGAGGAGGAATAGAAGAAGAGGAGGAATAGGAGGAGGAGGAAAAAAGGAGGAGGAGGAGGAAAAAAGGAGGAGGAGGAGGAAAAAAGGAGGAGGAGGAGGAAAAAAGGAGGAGGAGGAGGAAAAAAGGAGGAGGAGGAGGAAAAAAGGAGGAGGAGGAGGAAAAAAGGAGGAGGAGGAGGAAAAAAGGAGGAGGAGGAGGAAAAAAGGAGGAGGAGGAGGAAAAAAGGAGGAGGAGGAGGAAAAAAGGAGGAGGAGGAGGAAAAAAGGAGGAGGAGGAGGAAAAAAGGAGGAGGAGGAGGAAAAAAGGAGGAGGAGGAGGAAAAAAGGAGGAGGAGGAGGAAAAAAGGAGGAGGAGGAGGAAAAAAGGAGGAGGAGGAGGAAAAAAGGAGGAGGAGGAGGAAAAAAGGAGGAGGAGGAGGAAAAAAGGAGGAGGAGGAGGAAAAAAGGAGGAGGAGGAGGAAAAAAGGAGGAGGAGGAGGAAAAAAGGAGGAGGAGGAGGAAAAAAGGAGGAGGAGGAGGAAAAAAGGAGGAGGAGGAGGAAAAAAGGAGGAGGAGGAGGAAAAAAGGAGGAGGAGGAGGAAAAAAGGAGGAGGAGGAGGAAAAAAGGAGGAGGAGGAGGAAAAAAGGAGGAGGAAGAGGAAAAAGGGAGGAAGAATAGGAGGAGGAGGAGGAGAAAAGGAAGGGAGGAGGAGGAGGAGGAGGAAGAAGGAGGAGGAAAAAAGGAGGAGGAGAGGAGGAGAAGAGGAAGGAGGGGGAGG